>NC_064616.1:863671173-863975742 GCF_023898315.1 Schistocerca nitens | reverse complement strand
ATATACTTTAATTTAAAATCATTATAACAAAATGAGTGTTGCGTAATCGATTTGGACTATTTATTCTATGTCTGCATTGTGATATTCTTGGATCGCCAGTTTGCGTTTATACTTTTATGACACGATGTATTTTTGTTTCAAACTACTACTACAGTGCCACCTGGTGACTGGTTGTAACGTCTATGTTATTTACTTGAGAATCTCAGTCTTTGTTCTGCTAATGTGCCAACATGAGCTTGTGTGATCAGTGCAGTTTGTATGTTCATTTATGTTAAAGTTATTTTATACCTGACTTGCTGAGATACTGTTCTTCTCATGTTCATGAAGTATCGTTATATGATATGACAAGGTACAATATGCATTTGAACAAGATTTGGCGAAATGTACTGCAGAAGGTATGTTATATTCCATGCTATAGTCCATGTTTACGTAAAATCTTATTACGCCCCTTTACATGTGATCCCTGTGTGCTTGAATATGTTGATTTATGCTTTACAGATCTGATGATGGCAACGTAGTTTGCTGAAACCGATGATCACAATAAATACTGTACAACAATGATCTTGGCAGCTTGACATTGTACTCCTGTTTCTACATTAATGTAGGTCGCCACCTAACTAAAATAATAATAATAATAATAAAATTCTTCTGCCAACTAAAGCCATATCAAGTCAAGTTAGTTCGCATACTTCCATGAATTTTTCATATGACAAAAAAATCCGCTGTGATATTACTGGAAGTCAATTGTTTGAAAGATTCTACATCTGTTGTGTGAAATAGTGAGCACAAATAACTTTTTATGGTGCGTTCTATGTATAGAGTATTTAGTCGAGCAAATTCAGTGAGATTAAAATGACTATGAAAGCATATTGTACGACCCTGACTCTGTAAACAATTAAGTAAATCTTTTTTTCTTTTTCTCCGCCTTCTTAGCCTCAGATACATGTATATTTTGTATTCATTGCCATCAATGTGACAGAGATACAGTTTTCTAAGTATAGCCAGTATTTCAGACGTCAGTCACCTTTATTTGTGGACCACGTGAGTAATCCAAGTGTTTACTGCCGCTTGTAACAAAGCAAAGAACTTTGCATTTTACATGAGCCAAGCACATTTCTTTTCATTGCAGCTCGAAACGGAATGAAAAATTATGCCCAATATCGAATTCATGGGTGTGAGGACTGAGTTAGTATTAAAAGACACAGTTCAGAATAGAGAAAGTTTCCTAAAGCTCAGACACAATATAGCTTAAAATTCTAAAAGTAGCTGAATCGCGGGATCAAACTGTTTATGGTACTAGCCTATATCATTATGCACCAAAAATTGATGTTGGACCTGATAACGCATAATCTCTTGGGAAACGCTAAAAATCAACGGTAATACATAATGCTGTATTTCCATGGCCAGCATTAAACCACCAGTAAATGACCTTTAGTAAACAGCTGCGTAAAAATGAGTAGTCAGTGGCCTAGAGAAAACAGCTTGTGCAGTACGGTGACAAAGATTGCTATAAAAGTGCTGTCTATCGGTGATAATCGAACTTCGAAATGGAGACATGCCCGACCTACGACGTTCCGGGCAGCCTTCCACTCGGGCAAGAATCGATATTCCGTTACTCTGGTTCCGTGGAATAATCGACCGAGCAACTTTCTGCTAGGAAGCTCCTCGCTGCCGGAGGTAAGGACACAGTCGCTTATCAATTTCAGTAGTCGAAGACACGTGTAAATGAGCCCGTTGTAAAGCGTATGGCAGTGACGACTTCAATGATAGAAGCATGAAATGGCTGATAAGTAGACTAACGGAAGGTAAACCGAAGTTCTCCCTCTATCAAATTGCGTAATGCCATAGGGCCCACATGATTACAAGACTATTTCTACTACAGTGCAGATGTTTCGCTGGGAAGCCCTTACACATCCTTCGTTCAGTCCAGATCTCTCGTTATCTGATTTCCATATTTTTGGAGCCTTGAAGGGAGACATTCGTGCCCGTGGTTTTGCTTCGTACACAGAGGTGCACGCCTGGGCACTATCACAATTCCGTAGGCAGCTGCAAACATTTCTCCATGAAGGCTCAAATGGCTCTGAGCACTATGCGACTTAACTTCTGAGGTCATCAGTCGCCTACAACTTAGAACTAATTAAACCTAACTAACCTAAGGACATCACACACATCCATGCCCGAGGCAGGATTCGAACCTGCGACCGTAGCGGTCGCTCGGCTCCAGACTGTAGCCCCCAGAACCGCACGGCTACTCCGGCCGGCCTCCATGAAGGCACTGGCCGCTTTGTCCCATAGTGGAATAAATGTATTAACAGTCATGGCGATTGCTTTTAAAATAATAAACAGTTTACTTACTATTTTTTCACCTGTCCCTTTTGATTTGACTCATCCTTACAGCTGCTATAGTTACAGTTGTTGAGTAATGAAAGGAGCGTATACTAGAAAGATGAGGGTGGGGAGGAGGCGCAGACGTGGTTTGAATGCAGTTGACAGAAATGAACATTTTAAGGACGTATGAGGGTATTATTTTTTAGACGGAAAGAGAAACACCCTTAGACGAGAACATAAATTCTTACTACTTTTCAATAAAATAACGAAAAGCATCAAAATCATTGGAATTACCTAAACCTAAAAGAGAAGAAGAGGAAGGTGCGAAATAAACATTTGTATACGAGTGTTGCTTTAGTTATTAGCATCAGTTCACTTCGTCCACAGATGATGTAGACAAGATAATGCTGACGCAGTTTCCTCGGTCGTAAGTATAGGTATCTACAATGCCACAATACCTATATTCGTCCAAGCAGCCCTTACCGAAATGTTTTTCAATATTCCTGGAACCAATGCGCGAAATGTGAGTGGACGCCCTACGTCTTATATAATTGATTTGTTGTGTTCTCTGCACAAAGCGTCGATGTGTACTTTAAATTTATAGTTTCACAGTAATTTAAGTTTAGGATGTCCCTTTCATTAAAATCATAAATTAAGACACGTGTTTCAGATAATCTCGTTTGGGATAGCAAGCTGGATAAAGCAGTTAGGCCTACTACATTTCATTTTGACGAATATTTTTGACTATTTCCATTCAGTACGAGTACTAGTACGATACTCTAAAAATCAGATATTAGTTGGAATGATGTTGGCCTTTATCAATAACCCTTATTAGCTATGACTATTTTCATCGTGAAGAAATTAGAGAAAGTGAAACATGAAAAGTCCATTCCGTAACGCACTGGGCCTGCTTTTTATGTTTGGAGCATTTTTCACAAATTAACGATTCACAGAAATAAAGAGATATGTTATTGTCAATTAAATAAGTATCTGCAGCAAGGAGAATACGTAATTTCAATATTCTGTTTACAGGCCTACGTACATGTCGTTCTGTTTACCGATCTTCTGCTCAAATTAAAATGATTTTCATACACGGAAGAAAAATGTCGCTCACATGTGTATTGCAAAGTAACGTCACATGTTATTGTGGTTTAGATTTAGAGTAACAGCGACCTAAATTATGACAGATGTGCACAAAAATACTTTAATATACAAAAACCAGCATATGACCGGTAGAATCAATGAAACCCCCAACTTGGAGAAGGGACTACAAGCTAACTCGTAGACACTGCCACAATGTGTCCTCCTAGGTCGTAAGAGAAAGCGAGAAACATCAAACAGCATGAAGTTTTTGTAACACACTGACAGGCGAATGCGCAAACATCCATTGGATACACTTGAGCTGTTCGCCTCGTTCGTTTAGCAGTTATTCAGACTTTTCAAATTACGCTCTCTTTAATTAGGAATACTACAATGGTGTGCGAAACTTAAGGACATAAGCAACTTTCGCATGATGTGTCACTGCCAAATAAAACAGCTCAATGGAACTTGGGCCATACACAGAAAGAATTTCTGCAACATGCTATAGAAGGTAACTGAAAGAAATGGCAATGAGACAAAAAATGACACTTGTATTTAAACACAATAATTCCGCTGCCACAAGGTTGGCATCTGTTTTTTTTGGTAGAGTGTTCCACCCCACCGCCAGCGCAGTTGCCAACTGCCGCACGGTCGTTGGTGCATGTGGACGTGGCGCAGTAAGTCTCCCCAACACATTCAACATTCAATCGATGTTATTAAGTAAGGGTATGCGCTCCGTCTTCAAGCCACAAGTGGCCCATCGGGACCATCCGACCGCAGATAGGAGGGGCGTGTTGTCAGCACACCGCTCTCCCGGTCGTTACGATGGTTTTCTTGGACCGGAGCCGCTACTATTCGTTTGGGTAGCTCCTCAATTGGCATCACGAGGCTGAGTGCACCCCGAAAAATGGCAACAGTGCATGGCGGCCTGGATGGTTACCCATCCAAGTGCCGGCCACACCCGACAGCGCTTAACTTCGGTGATCTCACGGGAACCGGTGTATCCAGTGCGGCAAGGCCGTTGCCCAAGTAAGGGTAACGCGCAAACCAATCTAATCGCCAACAACCCTCTCGTTCGAAGCTCCGAGCTCCTTCAGCTGCGCTATTCGATGGGGTCGCGCATTGTCATCCACAAAAATGAAGTCAGGGTAGTATGCACCCCTGAAAAGGTGCGCATGCGGCAGGAGCAGAATGTCACAATAACTTTGACCGTTAAGTGTAATGTGTTCAAAGATGTGAAGCGCAGAACGTCCATGTGACAATATGCCTCCCCACACCTTAACTCCTGGACCACCAAAACGAGCATGTTCGACAATGTTCCTCTGTGGGCTACGTGTTCCTTCTTCTCGCCATATGAGGATACATAACTCTCCCAGGAATATCCTCGAACATGTCCATTTAGGTGGAGGAGAGGAGAGAAAAGTTTTTGCTGTTATTATTAGCATTGCTTTGATATGCTTTTAGCCCTTCCAGTGATCCAGTATCTCTGTCTCATTGACAGTAAACTCATCTTTCACCATCTCTGTCTCTTCATTTTTGTTTGGTCAATTTTCATCGCTTTTTATGTCATTATCTCATATTATGATAACTTTTCCCTGCTATTACTTGTTCTTCCTTGAACAAGATAACATCACCTCCAAATTTTATAATTTCGATGTCTACATCTACATCTACATCTACATCCATAATCCGCAAGCCACCTGACAGTGTGTGGCGGAGGGTACCTTGAGTACCTCTATCGGTTCTCCCTTCTATTCCAGCCTCGTATTGTTCGTGGAAACAAGGATTGTCGGTATGCCTGTGTATGGGCTCTAATCTCTCTGATTTTATCCTCAAGGTCTCTTCGCGAGATACACGTAGGAGGGAGCAATATACTGCTTGACTCTTCGGTGAAGGTATGTTCTCGAAACTTCAACAAAAGTCCGTTCCGAGCTACTGAGCGACTCTCCTGCAGAGTCTTCCACTGGAGTTTATCTATCAACTCCGTAACGCTTTCGCGATTACTAAATGATCCTGTAACGAAGCGCGCTGCTCTCCGTTGGATCTTCTCTATCTCTTCTATCAACACTATCTGGTACGGATTCCACACTGCTGAGCAGTATTCAAGCAGCGGGCGAACAAGCGTACTGTAACCTACTTCCTTTGTTTTCGGATTGCATTTCCTTAGGATTCTTCCAACGAATCTCAGTCTGGCATCTGCTTTACCGACGATCAACTTTATATGATCATTCCATTTTAAATCACTCCTAATGCGTACTCCCAGATAATTTATGGCATTAACTGCTTCCAGTTGCTGACCTGCTGTATTGTAGCTAAATGATAAGGGATCTTTCTTTCTATGTATTCGCAGCCATACCTTCCTGTTCGGCCCCGCCCGCCGGAGGTTCGAGTCCTCTCTCTGTCATGAGTATGTGTATTGTTCTTAGCATAAGTTAGATTAAATTAGTTTCAGTAGTGTGTAAGCCTAGGGACCGATGACCTCAGCAGTTTGGTCCCTTAGGAATTCACACACACACCTTCCAGTTAGTGTATAATTGCTCTAATTAGACAGCATCGTTATATTGTGAGAAATGCACTTATCGTAGTGTTAATAGGGCTGCCGTTATTGAAATAATTACGTTAACTGGTATGTCTATTTCCATTATTATCATAGTCATTATTGTTTCTTATTATTTTTGTGAGAACTCATTTTCTATGTACATTACAGTGTCATTTGCAAAGAGAATCTCTAAGCATGGATGGTTATCCATAGGCAAGCGCTCAGTCGTGATAAAACTGCGTAAATTAAAAAAAAATGGCCCTAGTGTACACGCTTTCTCTAGCGTTAATGCAAAGTTTCGCATCATTTTGTGGATTACTGCACAGTGGGAATCCTTGGTGAATTCTTTATGTTATACAGATGTAAGAATCACGTTAAAGTATGCCGTTCGTAAGTGAGGTCGATGATGCAGGCAACTGAGCTGGTCATCATCCTCGAGGTTACTTGTTCGACCCCCGAAGTTTTCAGTTCCAGTGTTTGTTCGACAAATGGAAAAGACGTTGTTATATGATACAATGTCTTATTGGCAAAAGATGAGTCAGTTTCCTTTTTCAAAACCAATCCTGTGTGGATTAAATTAAGCAGGGCACGTTCCAATATTAATGGTGATGTACCCGCGGATAGGGACGATGAGTTTGATCTCTTGCGGGACGTGAAAACTAATAGAGAACGACATTTACATTTTACTCGCATTACAGTACGTAATTAAAATGATTCAGCTGCAAATGGTTAGCAGTTTATATTGTACGTTTTTGCTCCTCTCCTGGTTGGCCCACTTCTACAGAAGACAATACGAGAACATCAATGTTTTTATATCCAAAAAGAGTTTCACCCAGAAATCGACATAATTAGTGGTTCTTTTTAATTCTGAAAAATTAACTGACAGATAAATCAATATCAATTACATAATTTCGTAGTGTACAAGTTAGTTAATGTTATCAAACAGCTGCACTAACAATGCAGTTAGAAACACTGCATATTTCATTCTGCTTCGTGCCTTTCAAAATTAAAAGTCATTTGATGAACGAAAAATCGCTGAAATTAGTACGACAAAAAAAAAGTTTTACATCATGGCAGACCCCAATTACAGTATTAGCAGCTTACCAAATAATATGGCACTAAAAAACAAAGAAAAACGTAGAACTTCGTCTCTCCGTTGATATTATTTGCGTTTTGGTATTGCTAAATGTCTTGTTGAAACCGTAAATAGAAAGAGATTAGTAGCTAGTTTAAGAAAAAGAGACAGGGGCTATGGGGGGGGGGGGGGGAGAGAAATTAGTTTAAACTAAGGAAACCTACCCTAGTTTTTCGGATTGTTTAAAAAAACTTTCACGTTCATAAAAAATAACCAAGCATATGAATTTCTGGTATGCTTACACATCACTTCTCAGAAGATGAAACAGCATCTGGAGTGTTCAACGCTTATTATCGTTTGTAACTTCATCAAGAGTTGAAGAGAAATTGTAAACTAAAATAAAATAACCTATTATGCTCTAAGACCATATGTCTATAGAATATAAAGATTTCATTTCCTCGTTGTAGTAATTATTTGCTTTATAAAAATTGTGCTAAAAGAATAATATTCTGTTGCTAAATTGCGTTTTTTCGTAAGAAATATTGGCCTTTCATTTATTTTTAACTATAAGAATTATATCAGCCAATGGTACAATGAATGAAACAGAAGACAGTAACAACTCGTTTGAAAAATCAAAAAGCTCAAACATAAAAATAAAGTATCGATACTGCAAGTATGAGAATGTAAGAATCGCCTGTAGTCTAAACTTCGTGCTTCATTCGCACTGCTCGTGTTGCTCATTTAACAATTCTGATATTAAGTCTAACATGAATAGCTGATTTAGTAACGTGAATCATGCCTCAGACAAAATAGTGAATATTAACTGTCATCAGAATTTCTACTTTAACAAAGTACAAAGCATTTTAACACTAAAGAGGAGGGGAAGTTTAGGGTTTAGAGTCGACTTTTGTAAGGTGTCACTAGAAACAGAGCACGTGTTTATAATACTGGTAGAGAGTGCCGCAGGAATTCAGTTGAATCTTCTCCGGATGAATGTTTCCGACATTAACCTGAGATGAATCAGAAAATTCGCGGAAAAACTAAATCAGGATGGACTGGGTTGTCTTTGTCGCCCCACATTGGACTTGCTTGATTAACCACTGTGCCATCTCACTCAGTAACAGTGTAAATATTTCTACAAGAATCCCAAATATTAATACAAAAGCATATTTTGAGTTATTGATGAGTATATTTGCTGTATTTCCGATATTAAGAGCTGAATGATTGATTAAAGAGCCTTTGGTAACCTGGTGGCTGTAGGGAACATGACTCCGTGTAAGTCATCTGTAAGACATTCTCACAGTCATTCCTAAGGACAAGATGTTTCAGAAGCGAAATTTATATAATGCCTGTGGTACACCAAAATTGACTTGTATTTGAACGGGCTTTCGCTCATGTGCGAACGTTGATAGAACAGGAAAAATATCGAGCTATTAGGATTTAATATACAGATCTGCAACGTTAAGTTAATCGAATGAAGAAGTTCTCAGATCAACTGTCAGAAAGGGGTGTCAAATCCGGCTGGAACACATAATATGTCAACGAATTTCAAGTGAGAATCGTCCTTATTCCGGTACGTTTTTATTTTTGCTTAGTCATGTGTTACAAAATGGTAAATTTAAAGTGAAACATAATTAAATCCTTCCGTTTTTGAGGGAAGGTTGAGGTAACTACTTAGTAAATATGATTAAAAAAGTACTTTTAAATCTCTGCACAATATACTCGTACTCAGAAGTTGATGCAGTAGCAAACAAGAATTATAAAATCATGGTAAATTGCTGATTGCTGGATTGTGGAACATGCGTATTCGGTTTTTTATAACATATGAAATGTATCTCTACAATCAACATACAACTAATAGTAACATAAATTTTACTTGTATTGTGTAAATTAGTGGCTTTAGTTTTTACTGTCCATTATGTCCTTATAACTGGCAGCGGAATCTACTTCAAAGACCCACTTACAAATGCCGCGCCTGAGAATTACACGCTACTGCCTGTGAAGATTACAGCAAGACGGAGGAATCATGTGAATGACATGCAACTTACAAAACATTCAAGCACGATGTGACTAGTAAACGATTAGCATTACAGAGCGTGGGTGGGTGGAACGGCGCCCACTTGTACTGTTGTTAAAATCTACTGTGGACCGCCAAATTAGACGCCAGCGCTGGCAGTACACACCTCATGCGGATGAAGTGTCGGACCGTGGGACTTTCATATTTCATATTATCTGTCTCTACAGTTTACCAGAGTTTACTCCTCCGTAACTGCACGCATTTCTTTCTTCCTTGGCGGACATCCCGACACCATAACAAAGATGCTTTCTTGAAGAATGCCGTCATCAATACGAATATTTCCAGAATGAAATTTTCACTCTGCAGCAGAGTGTGCGCTGATATGAAACTTCCTGGCAGATTTAAACTGTGTGCCGGACGGAGACTCGAGCTCGGAACCGCTGCCTTTCGCGGGAAGTGCTCTATCATCCTTTTTTTTTTAAACTCATTTTGTTCGTTGTTCCAGTGAGTTGCGATAAATTGCTGATAGAAGGAGAGCAAGTTATTTGGCATAATCTCTGCGGAATCTCACAGATACCTCATCAGGTACTGTTGAATTGCCTCCTTTGATCACTTTTAGTTGTTTTTCTATTTCGCGATGGCTTATCTCAATATCTGCCAGTTCGGCAGATCTAGTAATAACGTCGGAAATTCCGTCAGGCTGAACGCTGGTAACGCTATTGTGTATAGGAATAATGAAGCCCCAGAAAAGTGTACGGAAAGGTATGGAATTATAGAAAGGATCGACATTTGGTGCAGGGACTCGCAGGTCACTCTCAACGTAAATAGATGTAGCGTATTCTTATATTCCCCAAATGCTCTTGGTGTCAAACATGAACAAGTGGCAGGAAAAGAAGCCCTTACCTCCGGAATCACGTGCTGTTACGGGGTGCCTTGATAGCATGCAGCAGCGATACAGCCTCGTCACAGTGCCAAATAGGGTTAGACAACGTCTATGGAAAAATGATGGCAACACAGATTAGCAACAGTTTACAATAATGTAATACAGTATAATAGAAGAGGTAGTGAAATGAAAGCGGGACACATGGAAAAAGTAAATGTAAAGTGGTAATTATTTCAAAAGTAATTGTTACAACTGTTAATAAATGTATCCCACCGTGAGACAAGGCGGCCGGTGCATTTACTGTAAAATATTTGCGGTTGCCTATGGTACCATGACTGTACCCAGCCATGAACATCTTCGTCCGAAAAAAATCGATAGACACAAATGTCTTTCTTCAAGGCCCCAAAAGTATGGAAATCTCATAGGAAGAAATCGGGACTGAATGGAGGATGTCTAAGGGCATCCCAGCAGAAATTATGCAGTGAAATCGAGATAACCTTAGCAACATGTGGGAGAGCATTATCCTGCAACAGAAAACCGTCAATATTCCTGGGCGTTTGGACTTGATGGCGCACTTCAATCAAGATACGCCGCGTATACATCCTCCATATAGTCCCGATCTGTACCCATCCGATTTCCATATTTCTGAAACCCTGAGGGAAGATATTTGTGGCCGTCGATTGAGTTCAGACGACGGGGTGCCCGCCTAGGCACAATCAAGGTTCCATGGGCAGCCGCAAACATTTTTCCATTAAGGTATTGGCCGTCTTGTCTCATAGTGTGATAAATGTATTAACAGTTATGGCAATTTCTTTTAAAATAATATACAGTTTACTTGCCTTTTCCCATCTGTCTCGTTTTCATTTCACTGCTCCTTACACTTAACTGTAGTATGAAGGCAGTGCATGGCAAAAGGTCAGTGTTCACTTGCGCTTATCTGTCTTTCACTACTATCACTTGTAGAATGTCGAGTTTGTCTTTTCCAGACGGAGACTGCAGACACGGTGCTGATGCTGTCTTGACGAACTGCGGGTAATGTGCTGTTAATGTACGAGTAGAGCTGTGTGCCAGCTGATAACTACAGTATGTGATCAAAAGTATCCGCACACCCCAAAACCATACGTTTCTCATATTACGTGCATTGTGCTGTCACCTACTATCAGTTACTCCATATCAGCGACCTCAGAAATTATTACACATCGTGAGAGAGCAGAATGGGGCGCTCCGAGGAAGTCACGGACTTCGACGTGGTCAGGTGGTTGGGTGTAACTTGGGTCATACGTCTGTACGCGAGATTTCCACACTCCGAAACATCCCTAGGTCCACTGTTTCCGATGTGGTAGTGAAGTTAGAAACGAGAAGGGACACGTACAGCACAAAAGCGTACAGGCCAACCTCGTCTGCTGACCGCCGACAGTTGGAAAATATCATAATGTGTAATAGGCAGACATCTATGCAGACCATCACACAGAAATTCCAAACTGCATCAGGATCCACTGCAAGTACTATGACAGTTAGGCGGGAAGTGAGAAAACTTGGATTTCATAGTCGAGCGGCTGCTCATAAGCCACACATCACGCCGATAAATGCCAAAGGACGCTTCGCTTGGTGTAACAAGAGTAAACATTGGACGATTGAACAGTGGAAAAACGTTGTGTGGAGTGACGAATCACGGCACACAATGTGGCGATTCGATGGCAGGGTGTGGATATGGCGAATGCCCGGTGAACGTCATCTGCCAGCGTGTGTAGTGCCAACAGTAAAATTCGGAGGCGGTGATGTTATAATGTGGTCGTGTTTTTCGTGGAGGGGCCATGCACCCCTTGTTCTTTTGCGTGGCACTATCACAGCACAGGCCTACATTGATGTTTTAAGCACCTTGTTACTTCCCACTGTTGAAGAGCAATTCGGGGATGGCGATTGCATTTTTCAACACGATCGAGCACTAATTCATAATGCGCGGCCTGTGCCGGAGTGGTTACACGACAATAACATCCCTGCAGTGGATTGACCTGCTATAGAACACCTTTGGGATGTTTTGGAATGCCTACTTCGTGGCAGGCCTCACCGACCGACGTCGATACCTCTCCTCAGTGCAACACTCCGTGAAGAACGGGCTGCCATTCCCCAAGAAACTTTCCAGCACTTGATTGAACGTATGCCTGCGAAAGTGGAAGCTCTCATCAAGGCTAAAGCTGGGCCAAAACCATACTGAATCCCAGAATTACCGATGGAGTGCGCCACGAACTTGTAAGTTATTTTCAGCCAGGTGCCCGGATGCTTTTCATCACATAGTGTATGTTTGGCGGCTGAATGTCCAGTTGGGAACTTTATGTGACGGAAGGCGAGAAAAAAGGACGTTCCTTGTGCGTGCCGACCGTTGTGGCCGAGCGGTTCTAGGCGCTTCAGTCTGGAGCCGCGCTGCTGCTACGGTCGCAGGTTCGAATCCTGCCTGGGGCATGGATGTGTGTCTCCTTAGGTTAGTTAGATTTACGTTGTTCTCAGTCTAGGGGACTGATGACCTCAGGTGTTCAGTCCCATTGTGCTTGGAGCCTTGTGCACTCTGTGTTGGAGACTAGCCTTAACGCAACTGCACACCTGAATACTAGGCAGCACGGCAGTCTGCTGTGTACCTTGTGTTCCGAATCTTCCACAGAACACAGCACGTATTGAGCATAAATAGACGGAATATCCGTCACCGTGGAATTAAACCAGGGCTTCACAGCAGACGTGCTACGCGAGCAGACGGTAAGCACATGCCTGAAAGTAACCCCCCCTCCCCCCTATCGTCACAGGGAATCGGGTTGGGAGCCATTTGCAGACTTGCGTAAACGGAGAAATCTGTCCCGAGGGTAACGCTTGAAGAAATCTATCTGTATATTCGCGTTCCACTGCAGATAAATTACTCTAAGCTGCAGATCAGCGTGAATTGGATCTGGAAGTGTTTCAGTTTTTCCATTCAGTTGCACTACAAGTCCTGATCTATTTATAAACATCACTGGGGACCGTCTGTAGATGCATAAACTAACTAATTCCATCACAGATCTACACTTTCATCAACACTGCTAAGAATGTCACATTCACATGAGCGCCTGCAATATAGCGTTAAGGAATATGCAACAAATTCTTTACAAAAATGTTGCAAGCTGTCTCTAAACGTCGTCTGCCATAACCTGAGTGGGACACATGACTGTCATGTTTGGTAATGAAACCATGTGACGCTGTTCTACCTGAAGTGGACCAAGTATTCTTTTATTAACTCATCAGCCCTGTAGAGGTAAAATTACTGCAATTTTGTAGCTCGTCCGAACGTCACGCTTGTTTGATTTTTCTTCCTTTACTTCTTCCTCTTCAGAGAGCTTCCTCTAAAGTTATAAGACCACTCGTACAGACTTACGTCCTTCACATTTTCCGTTTCCGTATTCTTTGACGTAGTAATACGTATAGTATCTCTGCAAATTCTACTTCCTAAAAGTATGCAGTGACATATGATACACTAAATATTTTTCGACTCCATATTTTTGTGTAAAAAGATTCCTCACACTGAAGACTCAAAATCGAAGACATTGTGGGTGCCACACGATGACGAGTCGCCTTGCTGCTATTAGATGGCATATTTGTCGATACTGATACTCCCCCAATTCACAGTTGAAGGTGTGCCGTGTTGTCGCGACCACACTGTACGCGCGCATTCCTCTCGCTCCCCACCACGCCGCAACTGCTTTGCTCGCGAGTACGAGCGTTAGCAGACTCGACGCTCACGCTCAACAGCAGCGAGCTGTTAATTCCTGGATTAAACTGTTGGCAGTAATCCCCGGCAAAGTGACAGCCGTCCGGAGCAGCCGACAGTGGAATGACCAAAAAACAGGTTTTGGACAGAGATTCGTTAACAAACACTAAGCAAAGCACCGCATCCACGAAAGAATTGACTTACAACACACTTCTTCGACCAGTTAGTCGGTATTACTAGTCAATCTGGGATCCTTACCAGGCAGGATTAATTAAGGAGATAGAGAAGATCCAAAAAAATCGCCGCTTTTCCCCACGGATTTATTCAGTAAACGCCAGAGCAATGCGGAGCTATTGTTCGAACTCCATAGGCAGACCGTACAAGAGAATCATTGTGTACCTTGGAGAGGTTTACTGTCGCAATTCCGAGAGCGTAGACTTCAAGGAGAGACAGATGACATATTACTTCCACTCAAATACAATTTTGTGAAATGGCCATAATGCGAAAACAAGAGAAAATAGAATTCATACGGAGATTTACGGACATTTTTATCTTCCCCTGCTGTGTTCGCGAATAGTACGGAAAAAAGGGGGAACAGTTAGTAGTAGCACAAGTATCCTCCACCAAACACCGCAAGACGGCTTCCAGATTGTAGAATAATGTGTAGATGTAAATAGCAGAAGCAAGAGTATGGTGCATTAGAAATTAAATATGAGATATCTCTATGTAACGTTGAGTGGAGCATTTGTTAAATGCTTGGCAAAAGCAAATAGGACAATGTATTTTGTAGCAAGGTTCGTACTGTTTAAAATTGATTCAATTGATTTTCTGCACCGAATCGTTACTGCAACTGGAACGTGGGTTGAGTACTTCAAGCCAGAAAAGAATTAACGGATAGAAATAAGTGATATAGAACCCTGATTCGCTGCGATGGAAAAAAACAAAGACCATTATTCCAATTTGTTAAATTGAAAAGAATGAAATGATGACTGACATGAGAAGTGACCCAGATTGTTGGATTGGAGAAAATATGCATTTCAATAGGCAAATGAACCTGACCAGAAAAATGCATTGGCATAAGGAAAACATGCATTTTCCAAATTTAGCACACTCTTACATCCACATACTCCCGTGTCTTAGGAAATTTTTTAGGTAGAAGATGTTCTGTTACGTTTGAGAGATAGTCGTAGATAAATATTTTGGTATACATTTTGGAACAGCACTTTAAAGATTGACTATACACCCTGAAAAGCTTCTCACAAAGTGTAATATCGTACGTGAATTTTTTATGAGAAGGATAGCACCTTAGACTATCAGGAAAAGAATGTTTCTTTATCGCTGTTAGGGGACTACACACAAACCACGAAAAACATCCCCGTACCGTAATGCCACTTATTCTGTACTTCACCGTTGGAGCTGAACATTATAGCAAGTGAAGTTCTCCAGGTATTCGGCAAACCGAAACACTTGCATCGTACTGACACAGGGCATAGAGTGAATCTTTGCTCCAAATCACTCGTTTCCAGTCATCCACGGTCCACTACCTCAAACGTCGCTTAACTAAAACTACAGAAATGTGTGGCTTGTGCAGAGTTGCTCGACCAATATATCTCATTATTGTTAACTCCACAGGCCCAGTCATTGTGCTAGTTGAACTGCTGGTAGCACTTCAGAATTCGCGAATGATTCCTTCCACTGATTTCATGCGATTTTTTTACAACCGGCCTCCACTGTGCTAGGCGCTCCCTGCCCCTCAGTACATGGGGTCTGCGCTGTCTTTGTTTAGCTTTGGCTGTCCCCTCGCTTTTCTGCATCACAATCCCATCAACAGCAGTCGACCTGTGAAGCTGTTGAAGGCATGAAATGTGGCACATAAAATGACTAGTCCACGTTTGAAGTCA
The DNA here is from genome assembly GCF_023898315.1 of Schistocerca nitens. Lineage (NCBI taxonomy): Eukaryota > Metazoa > Arthropoda > Insecta > Orthoptera > Acrididae > Schistocerca > Schistocerca nitens. The sequence goes on along the minus strand of NC_064616.1, from coordinate 863,960,189 downwards.
CTGAACTCAACTGAACGACCCATTCTTCAATACTCCTTTTACACTGGCGGGTTCACCACCCGTAACATCTAGTAGTCAGTTCTGCGTTACATAGGGGTGTCTGTATACTTGTGATCAGATAGTGAGATGTTAGGGTTTAACATTCGTCGATGGTGAAGTTGTTAGGGACGGTGCACCTGAACAGATTGGTGAGAAAATCGGCCGTGTCGTTTGCCAAATAACCCTCCCACATTTTCCTTATGCAGTTTAGAGTAACCACAGAACCTTGATGGCAGGAAGAGGGTTTTAACTCCGTTCCTCCAGAAAGTGAGTCCGTTGTGATAACAAATGCGAACTTCTCGCTTTGCTGATTTGGAACTGCATTACAAGTTCAGTAAATTTCCGTGAAATAGTGGGAAATTTTGTATGTAGGGATGTTTGTTTGATTCGTTTAAGGTTTTGTCTATACTTTGTCAGAATAAGTCCGAAGTTAGGCGATTAGTGGAGTTACTCCGTTTGCAGAAGGATATCGTGCAATGTTTCTTGTGGCATGATGCAAACTAAATTCAGGAGAAGAAGGTAACACAGAAATGTTGACTTGACAAAACCTTCGTTAACTATGTATCACATATAAGCCCGCCCAGTTGGCCGTGCGGAAGGAGCGCCTGGTCCCCGGCACGAATCCGCCCGGCGGATTTGTGTCGAGGTCCGGTGAACCCGCCAGTCTGTGGATGGTTTTTAGGTGGTTTTCCATCTGCCTCGGCGAATGTGGGCTGGATCCCCTTATTCCGCCTCAGTTACACTATGTCGGCGATTGGTGCGCAAACAAGTTCTCCACGTACGCGTACACCACCATTACTCTACCTCGCAAACATAGAGGTTACACTCGTCTGGTGTGTGTGTGATGTTCCCTTGGGGGGGGGGGGGGGGTCCACCGGGAGCCGAACCGCACAATAACCCTGGGTTCGGTGTGAGGCGGTGGAGGGGTGAAGTGGACTGCGGTAGTCGTCGTGGGGTTGTGGACCACTGCGGCTGCGGCGGGGACGGAGCCTCTCCGTCGTTTCTAGGTCCCCGGTTAACATACAATACAATATTACACAATGTATCACATATCCCAAACTTCTTAGAGTCTTCCCAAGTCTGACTTCAAATGGCTTACTGAGAAACCATTACCACTCAAGAACTGTCAAGAGAATTATTTCGGAGATACACAGTTCTCCTCGGGCGAGTGCCACAGAAATAGTGAAAAACCTCAATGGGCAGTAAATTGAATAAGAAATCTACTAACTCACGAGAAACACTTCATAAAATTGCAGGAAGCGATTTCCCCAGTTTAATCTATCAACATTTTAAAGCTATATTGCCTGTTAATCGAAACATGAAACAGTTTTTCAGAGACTGTTACTAGTAAAAAAAAAAGTGTAGGCTTACTTAGATTATTTAATGAAGTAACATGTTTCGAGGTATAAATCTCATCTTGAGGCTACAACGTCAGTACAAACATATGAGCTACATTCATATTTTTCATAAGGATTTGATCTCTTCTTGTGGTGTATACAGAAATGGAGGCATATGATTGGTTCTATTGTCAATGCTATTTTTATATTCACAAACTTTATGCAAACAGCAGGCTGGGTGCTGAAAAATATTCATAGTGTAAAAAAGATACATTTTCTTGCGATCGCTACCAGTGTCAAAATTTGTTGATTAGTTAAATTATTTAACGATGAAACATGTTTCGACGTATATATCTGATGACAATACTTTCGTGTATTCAGTTGTCTCCATTTCTGAACACACCGCCATAAGACAGCCATTTCATATGAAAAAGATGACCGCCGCACATGCGAAGATTACTGAGAACAGCATTACTATGTGGCCTACGTGTAATAGTGTTAAACGTTTTTGAATTGCCATTGTAGCCTGAAGGTGAGGTTTCGAAACATGTTGCATCATTTAATAATTTAACTAATCAACAACTTTTGTGATTGGTAGCGATATCTGAACTACCCTTCTATACTATCAATATTTTACAGCACCCAGCATGCTGTTCGCATAGAGTTTGTGAATATAAAAATAACATTTATAATAGAATCATATAGGTAGAAAGGAACATTAAGAAACTTTCATGTATTCTACATTGTTGTCCGTCAACAACATTTCACTGATGTGCTGCGAACATAAGTAGACGTAGCTGCAGTAATAGCAGAATCTAAAATTCTTTACGAAACAATTATCATGACTTCTTTGAATTTCCGTGCATGGCGGTTTTCGCTTCGAAGCGTTGCCATCGCAAACTTCTCAGGTTTTAAACTGCGAAGTTTCACAGGATTTAAGCGATATTTTCGAATAAAAGGGAAGAGCTTCTCCCTCTCTTTTACTGCAGGGGGATCATTGTTCATGTCATGTCGAAAACTCGTTACGAAATGACGCGGTTATTAGCCCGAGAAGCTGTTATATTCTATGGCTCTGATCTCCTGTAGCTGTAAAATAAGCAAACCACCACAATTAATATATGGGTGGAATCTGAGTACTAAAATAGATAACCGAATGTCGAAATATGCCATACACCTCACACCGTACAACACACAAAACCAGGTAGATATAGCATCTCTCTAATTCCACAAGTCCCCCACGTAAACACAAGCAAAGGCAGAGACTATCACATTCAGCTAGTGTCTGCAACCCTTGTGCCAAAAACCACATCTTAAAAACACAACATATTTTTCCGTGCAAAACGAAAGTCTATATTTTTTTGCTGGAGCATACTTTAGGCCTAAAATCCACGCGCTAATGCGTGGAAATAAATCTCTTTCTCAGGCGACACATAGTTTCTACAGATACCGAGGGCACAAAGATATTTGTAGGATTTCAGAAAGCTTATTACAGTAACATAGTAGAGTACTGTATAATACAGTATTGTGTAATAGTTAAGCCGGCCGAAGTGGCCGTGCGGTTCTAGGCGTTGCAGTCTGGAACCGCAAGACCGCTACGGTCGCAGGTTCGAATCCTGCCTCGGGCATGGATGTGTGTGATGTCCTTAGGTTAGTTAGGTTTAACTAGTTCTAAGTTCTAGGGGACTAATGACCTCAGAAGTTGAGTTCCATAGTGCTCAGAGCCATTTTTTGCAATAGTTATGGAAGTAAGGTACAGGATAAGAGAATTTCATTTCCCATCAGATTCTAAAGTTGTAATGTTTCACTAGGCCTATTCGTATGCTTTTCAGAATAAAAAGAAATGACTGCTAAAATTTCTCTGCAATTATTAAACATCTATGAGTCCTATGAGAAAGAAAAACAAACCACTATGTCTTGCAAGGATACACCCCGCCACTAAATATATATTATACCAGGTTTCTAACGTAGATTGGACGCCCATAATATTTCATAAACAGTTCAACATAGCTAAACAAAATTTTCACTATATGATGTAGCACAAACGTGATGTATATCTTGACTGTGATATAATGTACGATTGTGACAAAGATGTAGAAAATGAAGTGAACAAGTTAAGTAATATTTGTAGAAAGATCAGCAGATATCTGACAAATAAAACCCATAACATTAAGAGATTTATGTTTTATAAGACTGCTATACCGCTTACACTTCACTATGAAAGAGAGTCATGAGTTGTAAATAAGAAACACATTTTCACAGTACGGAGACAAGGTTTCTAAAAAGTGCCAAGAAGTGTAAAAGAAGAGAAGTACTTTTATTAAAAAGGAACGAGATAAACGTAACGACAAAGAAAAGCTGGAAGAAAACAAGAGAATTAACTGTCATTAACGGTATCTGGTAGCTCCTAAAATCAGGACTGTGTTGATATAACACTGAAACGTACTAGCTGGGAGAGTGAAATCTGTTGACATGGCAGGCACAATTTCAGTCCTTTCTTTTACACTGAATCTGCAGATGTGACTGATTTCAGCCTTACACTTCCCAGCTGTGAGACAAAGTGCTGTATTACACTTAAAAAATCATATTTGCTTGCATCTCAGTAAGTTAAATTTACGAGTATTAACAATACAAAAAAATAATCGTCCCTTCGGGTAGCAGCATTTTGCGACATCTTGAAGAGTTCATGAATTTTTTGAACGGTCAATGTCACGCATAGCACTCTGTATGCATAACGAAACTACTCAACATCCATCCATCTCGATGTATTGCGTAGTGAATATGACATCATACTGTCTTCCTTCTTCTTCCAGATTCCACTCGAGCGAAATTTCATTATACATTTTAAACTTTCCGACATAGATATCTAGCGATTTTAGTAAAACATAAAATAAAAGACGCAGTGTTTACAATACTGAGCAAGAATATTGCATGGATTAGATTAGATTAGATTAGATTAATACTAGTTCCATGGATCATGAATACGATATTTCGTAATGATGTGGAACGAGTCGAATTTTCCAATACATGACATAATTAGGTTAATTTAACAACATACTTAAGTTAATATAACAACTTTATTTTATTGTGTTTTTTTTGTTTTTCTTTATTTTTATTTTTTTTAAAAATATTTTTTTTTTCTTAATTTATATCTAAAAATTCCTCTATGGAGTAGAAGGAGTTGTCATTCAGAAATTCTTTTAATTTCTTCTTAAATAATTGTTGGTTATCTGTCAGACTTTTGATACTATTTGGTAAGTGACCAAAGACTTTAGTGCCAGTATAATTCACCCCTTTCTGTGCCAAAGTTAGATTTAATCTTGTATAGTGAAGATCATCCTTTCTCCTAGTATTGTAGTTATGCACACTGCTATTACTTTTGAATTGGGTTTGGTTGTTAATAACAAATTTCATAAGAGAGTATATATACTGAGAAGCTACTGTGAATATCCCTAGATCCTTAAATAAATGTCTGCAGGATGATCTTGGGTGGACTCCAGCTATTATTCTGATTACACGCTTTTGTGCAATAAATACTTTATTCCTCAGTGATGAATTACCCCAAAATATGATGCCATATGAAAGCAATGAGTGAAAATAGGCGTAGTAAGCTAATTTACTGAGATGTTTATCACCAAAATTTGCAATGACCCTTATTGCATAAGTAGCTGAACCCAAACGTTTCAGCAGATCATCAATGTGTTTCTTCCAATTTAATCTCTCATCAATGGACACACCTAAAAATTTGGAATATTCTACCTTAGCTATATGCTTCTGATTAAGGTCTATATTTATTAATGGCGTCATACCATTCACTGTACGGAACTGTATGTACTGTGTCTTATCAAAATTCAGTGAGAGTCCGTTTACAAGGAACCACTTAGTAATTTTCTGAAAGACAGTATTGACAATTTCATCAGTTAATTCTTGTTTGTCAGGTGTGATTACTATACTTGTATCATCAGCAAAGTTCCTGTAGTAAGATTTGCTGTACAGTAGAATGGTCGTCGGACACGAAACATCCTCTCTATCTGTTTCAGCTGGAAGTGATGTCTGCCATGTCCTCGATAAGGTCCCATTAAGAGTCCGTACAGAAGAGGTTATCCTACCCCAGCATAGCGTTTAGGCACTTTTCCGAATAGAGTTCCAGTAAATCTCCAAAAACGCAAATTGTGCTTATAAATCAAAAGCACAATATTGGCTGTGTTCTACAAGATTAATTTATTTAGTTAACCAGGTTTTGCCTTACAAGGTCACATCAGACGTTGACTATCGCGCCTAGGAAGTTCCAATATTTGTAAACAACACTGTAAAAGATGTTACTGCACTTACGCGAGAATACACAGTAAATATAATTTTTGACAGTGCGGTGCTATGCAATTAAAAAGCTAAAAAGTACAAAAAGTAAATAAAAACTAAGAAAGCAAAGCAGGAAAAAATTTTAACACTAAACTCTAAAAAACAGTGCCTATATAATAATTTAAATAAGTTTAACAATCCAGATAAAATAAAATTAGTACTTGTTAAGAGTTGGAAAGTGATACAGGAACAGAGTAGAAGATAGTATTGTCAGTTTTAACAAAAGAATATATCGCGTGGACAGGCAATCACAATAAAATACATAAAAAATACAGCAAAAAGAACGGAAAGGAACAGACTATGTGCGAAGCATTGTAAAACTCTGAGGCTTATGTAAAACTTAGAAGAGGGGAAGCATGTACTGAGCATATACTGAGTGAGGCTCAGAGCTCTTAGACACAGCTCCATGACCTGCACTTAGCCAACAAAGGCCAAAAACGTACCATATCGGAAGCCCTGGATATCAACAGACATCTGGTCCACATAGCTGATTTAGTATTAAATGATCAAACGCAATTTTGTATACCCCACCATTGACTAGCACTTGTGTCTTATCGTTGCTGCTGAAAATACACTGGTCTGTGGTGTTCCTCACATAGTAGGAAATCCTGTAATTGCAGGATTTCAGTGTTTTTGCTACACTCTGAGATACCTGTCCTGTACATGGAATTGTATACAACTTCTGCAGACTGTGAAAGGAGCAGCAGAGGGGCATAGGGAAGGGGTGTAACGTTCAATTTATGTTTCCGACGAAAGATGTTGTCCATCAGAACAAGATTGTAGCCACTGACTGGGACAATAAATTCTATTATGTCCAACTTCGTTTTGAAATTTTCTTCGGACATGGAAACAGATACGAGACTGTGCACTATCGATTGGAAAACTGCATGTTTTGCGTGTTACTGGGTGTTGCGAGAAAGAAGGTATTACTGTGTCAACAGTTGTAGTTTTTCTATAAATTTTTGAAACAATATGTTTGTGTACTAATATTAATAGTTAGCTTTAGGAAATTTGATTTGTTGCCAACTGCGAACTGTAAATTTATTATTAATTTATATTTTGACTGTTTAAGACGTTATGAAAAATGTATCGAGCTTTCATGTAGTGCTCTGTCCACATACGCATTATTTGAACCATTACTTAATACCTGCACCTAAATATTTTTTAATACTAAAATGTTGTTCGAAATAGTTCATGAATATTTCAACAAAAAATGGAGCAAACACTGTTTGTACAGAGTCCCTAGGAACTAGAAACAGTTTTCTGCTAAGCATGTCTCAGTGGGCAGTCTTAAATGATTCAGTTTCACAGTGTTAATATTGGACCTTTACATCAACTCTGTCAGAATATCAACACAATGTCATACCTAGGACAGGTATCACAGAGTGTAGGAAAAATACTGAAATTCTGCAACTACAGGGCTTCGTACTATCTGAGGAACATCACAGCCGAGTGTATTTACAATAACAGAGATAAGATCCAATTAGAGGCCTACAGTGTGGTATATAAAATCACTTGCCCTGATTGTGGTAAGTTTTGCATAGGATAGACAATGAGAGGTATAGCAATTAGGTTGGCTGAACATGAACGTAGCTGGAGGTTGCAGAATTATGGCTCCACATTTAGTGAGCATGTATACAGGCTACCACTCAATAAACAGAGGCCAAAACTTTAACCCATAGGAAGGCCTGGATATCAACAAACATCTGGCCCGGAAATTTGGAAATTTGTGGTAAGGTGTTACGGGACCCAACTGCTGAGGTCATCGGTCCCCAAGCTTACGCAGTACTTTATCTACCTTAAACTAACTTACGCTACGGACAACACACACACACCCACGCCCGAGGGAGGACTCGAATCTCCAACGGGGGTAGTCGCCCGGACCGTCACAAGACGCCTAGACCACGCGGCTACCCCGAGCGGCCATCTGGCCTGATTTAGTATTATATGACCAAACGCATCTCAGTACTAAAGAACAGCTTGACGCTAGTATAAAATATTTTAACAAAATATACATAATGGTGTCACAAGATAAAATATGCTCTTTTTTACCACGTAACGATATGATATCTTTTTTTGGCACATTTTACACCATTTTCTTTGTGTTCATTTTGGTTACAACTAGTGTTTATATATCATCTCGAAACTGTAGATTTTTTTTTTACAACTGGAGATGGCAATAACATGCTGAAACAGGTAGTGCGAATGTTTCTAGTAATTAGGTGAGCTTGACATAATGACTTAGCCGGCCGAAGTGGCCGTGCGGTTAAAGGCGCTGCAGTCTGGAACCGCAAGACCGCTACGGTCGCAGGTTCGAATCCTGCCTCGGGCATGGATGTTTGTGATGTCCTTAGGTTAGTTAGGTTTAACTAGTTCTAAGTTCTAGGGGACTAATGACCTCAGCAGTTGAGTCCCATAGTGCTCAGAGCCATAATGACTTATTTATATGTAAATTTAGGAGGTCCCACACCTCAACTTGACCATAAGTCAACTCTACTAGCTGGTGACGGAAATACCACACCCTGTTTCGTCAACCTGATTTTAACAGTGACGATTGAGTTCGCTGGTGAACAAACATTAAATAGTGAAATTTTTAGAAGTTTGCCATGAGACAGTTGGACCCATAGTAAATTATAAATTTAAAGTCTGTAACTATATCAAGCTGCGATAACACTCTCAGTTAGTTTCAGTTAGCATTACGGAGGGGGAAAACCGACCAGTTAAAACCGATACCGTTATTTTAGTTCTGAATAACTGGTATTTTTTGATAGTTGTTTGATCTAGGTTACAACACTCTTTTTTAATAACAGAGTAAAATACCCGAAATATCAATTAGCCATAGCAGCAGTGCTAAAATTTTTCGTTTCGAAATCAACGTTTTTTTTTAAAAAAAAGGAGTAATTTTTATTCCTAAAATTTGCGTTGGTTTGAATATTGCTTTAATAGAGCAAATGGGTAAAGCGACCAGATTTATTTTTAAAAAATGCTGACAGAACGAACAACAAATACATTGCATCAGAATTAGTACATAATTACTGAGACAATAATGTCCTTGTTGCCGTGTGGCGTGGCTTGAGGTATGCGTGTGCGTGCCGTGTGCAAGACTTCTTCCACCTGCTCTTTGCGGTAATTTCCCGCTGTCGTCGCCGGACAATCGTTGTATTGCAGAATGGCTCCAACCCTAGTGCGGAAATATTTTGCGAAGTGATGTAGCAATGATGAAAATGCTTCATTTCCTTTAAAAGATTAGAGATTTGTCTGCCATTTCTATGAAGTAATAAAAGAGGAAGGAAATTATGGTAACAGTAATAAAATAAAAACTTAAAAAGTCACTCACAGTATACAATAAAAATAGAAAGTAGTTAATCTGCTGCCTGTGTCTACATAATATTCCTTTATCTGCTCTTAGCCTTAAAAACTGGCAAATTAACACGAAAACAGAGTCCTTAAACCTCATTTTTCGTCCTTTAACACTGAATTTTCGTTATCTCCAAATAGTGGTTCGCCCCCTATTACAAAATGACTTTTGAACAGAGTTTCAAAAAATTAGGAACAATAGGATACTGAAGATTTTTTATATTATTCAACCACTTCTAACTTTTCGAGAATATCAGCAAATGGCGTAATAAATTAGTTTTCTTTTAGTTGTCTATTTAATTTAATATTTCGATTCTACGTATTCCAAAACTGAGAGAGTCAAAATTATCCAGATTTTGTTCGATTTCTACCTTTATAACAGGAAAAAACAAGAATTAAAAACCGAAAATCGGTTATTTCAGGAATCGGTTATTTTGAGCGCTTTTAACAGTCAGGTGAAACTGTCGTGGGAAAAACCGATATAACCGAAAACCAGTTGTTACAGTAATAATCGCCATCCCTACGTTAACATTACAAGTGCGTCTCCTCGGCTTCGACTATTGCAATGACGTACTACTGTAGTTCTATGTGATGAGTATTTGTCAGAACACTCTTGGAATCTTCATCCCAACTAAAAAATAGGAATGACTAAAGATAAACTAAACGCAGTATATATTTGTGCGAGTCGCAGCCACAGAGAAACAGATTTTTTATTCTTTTTCAAGGTATTTAGCTGAACTCTGAACAGAAATTGCGAAATGGTCTCGGGCAAGCCGACCACAACAATCAAGGACGGCGCTCCATTTCCTTCAACTCTTGTATTTGACAGAAGCTTGAAGCTTAGTAGGCATTCGAAAAAGAAGGAAGAAGGGAGAATATGATTAACGTCTCCTTCACGACGAGCTCATTAGAGAAAGAGCACTATTTCGAACTGAGTAAGAATGGGGTAAGATACCGGTTGTGACATTTCTCGTCGGTACTGTCACCGATATTCACCTTAAGTGACATAGGCAGACCACGAAAACCTGACTATAGATGGCCACTCATTCCACATACAATTCCAGTGTATTTTTCGCTCCAGCGTCTCACTAACTGTCGTGTATACATTGCTCACGGTGTCAATAAGTGCATTCGCTGGGGTTCCCATCTCGTCATCTTATCAGAAATTAAGGGAATAATCTCATTCCTTTTCTTTCCCCTTATTAGTATAACCTGTAGTTATCTGAAGACTTTCCATGTTTCGTCTCAACCTCCAAATAAAACTGAAGGACGTTTTTGAAACTAATGATACACGGTAAAAACAACAACCGTTTGCAACCTTCACAAAAATTCGACATCATAAAACAGGTAAATAAGAGTAATGTGCAAACCTACAGTGTCTGAATTTGAATTCATGAAGCTTTTACTGCAAAGCTGTATTCGTTGGTCGTGATCATTACCTGTGCATATTTTTCGAAACAGAAAACTTTCAGATTCCTAAGAGTCATCACAAACAGTATGATACCAACATTAAGCAAGAGAATATTCTCATACCGGGTGTGAAACCTTAATTATCCCTGAAATGTTATCGAAAGTCCCCATGTTTACCATGTAGTGCTGATTCGATTTCTACAGAATTCTATAGGTCGAAATCGGCGAATGATGGAGTACGTGCAGTGGAGGTAACAATGAAACCATCCTACAGGATTTTAGTCATTATTGGTGAAGACGCACATTAAACCATGACATTTCAATTTAGTTTTATTTGACAACTTCAGAAGGTAAATATTTTCAACATTTCGCGGCCCTGTCAGCAACTGTATTTTAATTTTAAAAACCAACAGCCTCAGTTGCAAAGATTACCTAGATTTACCTAGGTTTCAATCGGGATAACCCAACCTTCTTCAGAATAAAAGCAACTACCGTTTGTCCATAGTGGACATCGTCAAGCTAAAACTACAAATCCATAAATTATCGTCAGACTTTAAAAACTTATTTGAAACTGCCTCGGCCCCACTTCGCGACCGCGATGCGGCAGCCACGAGTGTTGTACTTCTTGTGTAGCATTTATAGAGGTTATAACTGAAATATCAAGCGATGGGTCTTAAGTGCGTCATACAGTCGTACTGAACTGACCTTTTAATCGTACAGATTTGAATACGGTATACAATACTGGAACACAAAGTAAATTCTTACAAAATTGTAAAATTAAATATAATCAGATCTGACGCCTCAAGAATGATTTAGACTACTCCAAAGCATAGTTTCATCATAAAGTAAGGCAGTAGTTGATGTATGCGCGGTATTTCAACTTTCGAATTCCAACGATTGAGGACTAACTGTCTAGAGGCCAAGGAAAAGTGCACGTGTAATTTCTCTTACGGAAACAGGATTTCAGCAGAAACAGATAAAATTTACCGAATGTAAAGAGGAGCAGTGCGGATTCTGCTGGACTTGTCTGGATCTTGGATAATGTAGTAGAAATGCTGAAAACATTCAGCTGATAATCATTGTAGAAATACGTCCAGTATTTCACGAAAACGTACAAGAAAATTCCAAGAAGGGGAGTTAACGAAAGTTTTCGGGCCCTACTTACATAGAATAAAATCAGAATAACAACAGCTCCTCAGAAGCATATAAAACGTCATTGTTCCCACGCTACGTCCGGGAATGGAATCGGTGGAAAACCTTAACAAATGGTGCAGCGGAGTGTACCCTTGGTCATGCAGAGCATAAATGTAGATGTGAAAGGATGACTATTGGTGTGACTTTCGTAGGACCAATTCTATGGAGATGTATTTTAGAGAAATTTCCAAGGGGATACTATCAGGAGGAATTATAATCCAATTGTTTGATGAAGTAAGTGCAAACAGCCTTTATAAAAAGAAAATACGTGAGAAATACCGCTTATTGTTGTCACTGTGTTTATTAATTGCGATCCGGCCGATTTTGTGCATCTGTAATGTTGATAATGTGTGTTGGGTTGTTTGGGTTAAAAAAAATGGCTCTGAGCACTATGGGACTTAGCAGCTGAGGTCATCAGTCCCCTAGAACTTAGAACTACTTAAACCTAACTAACCTAAGAACATCACACACATCCATGCCCGAGGCAGGATTCGAACCTGTGACAGTTTCGGTCGCGCGGTTCCAGACTGTAGCTCCTAGAACCGCTCGGCCACCCCGGCCAGCGGTTGTTTGGGGGAGGAGACCAAACAGCGAGGCCACCGGTCTCATTTGATTAAGGAAGGAAGGGGAAGGAAGTCGGCCGTGCCCTTTCAAAGGAACCATCCCAGCATTTGCCTGGAGCGATTTAGGGAAATCACGGAAAACCTAAATCATGATGGCCGTACGCGGGATTGAACCGTCGCCCTCCCGAATGCGAGTCCAGTGTACTAGCCGCTGCGCCACCTCACTCGGTCACAATGTGTGTCACGTCTTTCGATACACAGGGTGATTCTTACTAACATTTAAGAACCTCCGAAGCGATGTACATGACGCGGAGACAAGTAATTTATATAAGACGCATGGGGTCGCAAATATCAGGAAATAGCCCAAAAGTGGACGACAGATGTTAAGCATGAAACATCATCAGATCAAGTACCTCGCCACACGAGCAACGGTGGAGCATATCGGTCTGTCGCACCTGATTATCCCGACACAAGTCCGGTATTCATGTCAGTGTCTGTCAGGACCTAAATGTTCGATTTCAGTGCGGGGGGTGCAGGATTTAAGTCTTGTGTGTGGCAGGTAGTATTTTTTTTTTTTTTTTGCATTGCGTTAGACAGTTATGTGTTTACATTGAGGTAAGATTTGCTATTTTGTATACCGTTCTCGCGGTTTCCACTGGTTTATTGCGAAATACAGTACAACAAAAACTTAGCGTATTGCGTCACAAGTATATGAGTATAAGCTTCCAAATTGCGTCGCTACCAGTAAATGAACTATGTTGTTTTTGCTAAATAATGTCTGTAAACAAAAAAAAGGGTCAAAAGCAAAGGAACGAAAAATAAGAACAGCTTTTGCATGGTTACAGCGAGGACAATGATTTTGTGACTTCCACGTTTACAACAGAGCACATTTACGAAAGGTGTTCGAAAACGAAAACAGAGTAGCCTAGTGGAGCGATGTGTAGGACAATAGCCTACCGGGGAGGATAGGATCGACAAGCTCAACTGCTGCGCGTGTGGTGAGGTACGTCATCTGGTGACGTCACATGTTTAGCATTTGTCATCCACTTTTGAGGTATTTTCCTCATGTGCCTTATGTTACATTACTTGTCTCAGCGTCATCTACTTTTTTAAACGTTAATAAGAATCGCCCTATACATGCTTTAAAATGGCAAACGCCCGAAGTTGTAATCGTTACTAATAAATTCATTGACAGCCATAAACGGTATTTATTACGTTGAATTATGGTCGACTCCGGCAAAGCGATCGTACATAAGTTAGCTGTTTCATGCATTTCACATACTACGTTAAACAAGTAACAGTATCGCTCCGACTCGACTCACAGCCGATTTTAAAGAATTATTAGTCAAAGGACGATTTCGTGAAAAAAAAATCTTTACTGAATATTTATTTGGAGATAACTAGTTCCGGCCAATCGACCATCTTCAAATCTAGTAATAACAGTACAACAAGTTTAAGGAAGATTCCTGGGGTCACATACATAGCTGTTTTAGTTGCCGCAATTATCACATACACATCCGCCTGTTATCGCATACATTTTCCAGCAGCCACCAAGTGCAGAAATCGACAGTCCAGTACAGCAGTAAGCATAGCGTCCGATCAAAACTGACGCGTCTGTACAGAGAGTAATAAATATTGACTCCATCTTGATTCCAGTATTACAGAAAGAGAAGAAGTAGTAGACGAAGATGAGATGGACGATATGATACTGCGAGAAAAATATGACAGAACACAGAAAGACCTAACTCGAAACAAAGCACCCGCAGTAGACGAGAGAGCCTCAGAATCATTGAGAATCTTGGAATAGCCAGTCATTACAAAACTGTCCCATCTGGTATGCAAGAAATATGACACAGCCAAAATGCCCGCAGCGTTAAAAATAAAGTAATGATTCTTACTCCGATGAAGACAGGTGCTGAGAGTTGTGAGTATTGCCGAACTATCAGTGTTATAAGTCTTGGTTACAAAATACTGACTCAAATGATTTACAGAAGAAATTGGTAGAAGCCGACTTCTGGAAAGATCAGTTTGGGTTCAAGAGAAACGTTGGAACACGTGAGACATTACTAACGCTACGACTTAATTGACAAGAAAGACTGAATACACTCTTTGAAATTCTGAAGTTAGTATGGGTAAAATACAGCGACCGAAATGTTATCTACAACTTGTACAGAAATATGATTGCAGTTATACGGGTCGACGAAAGGGAAGCAGTAAATGAGAAGGAAGTAAGAGCGGGTTGTGGTCTCTCCTAGATGTTATTTAATTTGTACATTGATCAAGCGCTAAAAGAAAACAAGTTGAAGATTAAGAGGATTAAAGTTCACGCAGAAGAGAAAGAAGTTTGAGGCTTGCCGATGATATTGTAATTCTTTTATAGATAGCAAAGGACTTCGACGGAACGGATAGCCTATTGAAAAGATATTGTAAGATGAACAGCAACAAAAGTAAAACAAATGTAACGAACTTTATTCGAAGTGAATCATGGGATGTTGAGGTAATTCGATTAGGAAATGAGACAATAAGGAAAACAGACGAGTTCTGCTATTTGGACAGAAAATTAACTGACAGTGGTCAAAATAGAGGAGACGTGAAATCCAGACTGCCAATAACAAGAAAAACATTTTTCAGAAAGAAAAATTTGTTTGCATGGAGCATAAATTTAAGTGTTAGAAAGTATTTTCCGAAAGTATGGAATGTACGCACAGTTCTGGCAAGAAGAGAACTTCCTTTTTTTTTTTTTTTGTCGTTCCTTCGTTGCATCAAAATTCGAGGAGATAGGTTCCTTCCTTTGCAACTAAATGAAAGGCAGTTTGTTTTTTGCCATACGCCTTTCGCTTCCATTATTCCATAATTTATGAAGAATCTTAAGTGGCCTGTCGAATATATTACGTGGTAGTTACAAGAATGTTAATATGTCACGTTTTCTGATGTTACTCTCTTTTTTGGAGCTAGAAACAACTTTTACAACACAAGTTTCGTGAGGATAAGTAACACCAAACGATGATGTAACTTCATGAACCATGTGCTGCAAAAATTGTTTCTAAGTCTAAAACCAAAAGAGTAACTTGAGAAAATGTAACATATAACATACTTTTAACTACTACGTAATGCATTTAATACATGCCACTGAAGCTGTTTCATAAATAAAAGAAGCGAAACGCGATGGCAAAAAACAAACTGCCCTTCATTTAGTTGCAAAGAAGGAACATACCTCCATGAAAACATAAGAGCCTGAAATGTTCTGCTGCAGAAGAGTGCTGAAGACTGAATGGTTAGATCGAGTAACTAATGAGGAGTACTGAATATGACAGTTACGTTAGTGCTCGACTAAAAGAAGCTATCGGTTGATAGCACCCTTCAAGAGGCGTCAATGAATCATCAATATCGTAATGGAAGGAAGTGAGGGAGGGGGGGGGGGCAGGGGTAAAAATTATATAGGGAGACAAAGGCTTAAGTACAGTAAGCAGTTTAAAAGGTGTATAGGATGCAGTAGTTATGCAGAGATGAGACGCTTGAATAGAACAGACAAGCGTGGAGAGCTGTACCAAACGAGTCGTTGGGTTCTACATTTACATACATATTCCGCACGGCACTGTACGGTGCATGGCGGAGGATACCCTGAATGACTACTAGCCATTTCCTTTCCTGTTCCACTAGCAAACAGAGCGAGAGAGAACGATTGTCTATATGGCTCCGAACGAGCCCTAATCTCTAGTATCTTTTCTTCGAGGTCCTTACGCACAATGTATGTTGGCGGCAGCAGAATCATTTTGCAGTCAGCTTCAAATTCCGGTTCTCTAAATTTTCTCTATAGCGTTCCTCTAAAAGAACGTCGCCTTCCCTCCAGGGATTCCCATTTGAGTTCCCAAAGCGTAACACCTGCGTGTTGTTCGAACCTACCGGTAACAAATCCAGCAGCCCGCCTCTGAATTGTTTCGATTTCTTCCTTTAATCCGACCTGGTACGGATCCCAAACACTCGAACAGTGTCTTGTATGCGGTCTCCTTTGCAGATGAACCACACTTCCCGAAAATTCTCTCAGTAAATCGAAGTCGACCATTCCTCTTCCCTACCACAGTCATCATATGCTCGTTCCATTTCATGCCGCTTTGCAACGTTACGCCCAGATACTGCAGTACTAATACTGTATCCAGATATTACTGATTTGTTTATCCTACTCATCGGCAATAACTTACATTTCCCTGTAGTCAGAGCCAGCTGCCATTCATCACGTCAACTAGGGATTTTGTCGAAGCCAACTTGTATCCTCCTACAGTCATTCATCTTGGACACTTCCCGTACACGACAGCATCATCAGAAAACAGCCCCTGACCGCCAGGTTCTTATCAAACTTCCCTGTGGCATTCCTGACGATACCCTTTTCTCTGATGAGCACCCGCCGTCGACGGCAACATAATGCGTTCTGTTCCTTAAGAAATCTTTAAGCCACTCACATACCTGGGAACCTATTCTATACGTTCGTATCTTCGTTAACAATCTTAAGGGGGGTAGGACGTCAAACGGGCCGACTTGGAGCAGGAGAGGCATCTCAGGACATTTTAATTTCCAGTGTCTATACGTTTACAAACAAAAGTCATAAAACTTTGTCAGCATCACCAGGAAGGATTCAGGATTCACACCCATTGCAGTGGACGTTCGAAAACATAACAAAATAAATTTTTTTTACGTGCGAAATTTCATCATTTTTCCACTTACTAATGGCTGCATTTGTTGCTATAGGTACACTTTTCTTCATAAGTTTCAGAGATTGTTCGATGAATTTTGCACAGCATACGTACCATACTCACAGGTGTATGAAACTCTAGAATTTATTTAATTTATGAAAAAAAACGAATGTACTGTTATATTTTAAACGTCATGTTTAGAGAAAACACAAATTTTATACTTAATTACCTCAATCTTTACCACAGTTTTTAATAGATTTGGAAAATTCTAGAGTTTCATAAACCTTTAAGTATGGTTTGTATGCTGTGCAAAATTCATCGAAGAATCTCTCTTACTTATGAAGAAAAGTGTACCTATAGCAACAAATGCTGCCATTAGTAAGTGAAAAAAATGATGAAATTTCACACGTAAAAAAATTACTTCGTTATGTTTTAGAACTTCCACTGCTATGAGTGTGAATTCTGAATCCTTCCTGGTGATGCTGACAAAGTTTTATGAATTTATTTGTAAAAGTATAGACACTGGAAATTGAAATGCCCTGTGGTGCCTCTCCCGCTCCAAGTCGGCCCGTTTGACGTCCTACCCCCCTTAAGACTGAAGACCAATACACCACCACCAAAAACAACAACAAGAAACGCCATCTCTTGGTTGTTCCACCACATAATTCATTAAACACTCTGAAGTCGTGCTGTAGTGTTTACAGAAAACGTTATTAATCAGAGCAGCGACAAAATAACCTGTGACTGACAGGCATTTAAGGAAAGATTGCGATCTCGCCGTAAGCAAAGTGGAGCGAGGAGAGCGCTGGATGCTGCGGCGCTGCAGCGGCAGCGACGGTGGGGGCGCGGCGCGGCTGGTTGGACGTTACCTGCTTTGTGGAGCAGACAGCCGAATTACGGCAACGAGCTCGCCGCTTGCCGGTACGGCGCAAGGCGCACACCGAGCAATTTAGAGCGGCGGCCGAGCGTGCAGAGGCGAGGCACGGTCGCGGAGCGCGGCGAGGCTAGACTGCGGGCCCTGCCGCCAGGTAACTCACCCCGCAAAACACACCAATTTAAGAATCACGACTTTGACAGCTGGGATGCGCGCCTCCCAGGTCGGCCGGCCTGTCACTGGCGAGCCGCCGTCCCCCTGGTGCACGCACCTACCTTGCTAAGCGCTTCCCCAACGCGTTTCTGCCCGCCTGTGAACGACACGTTTATGGAATACCCATGCGGAATTCAAAAGTCAGAAGAAGTCTTCGAACACTCAAACTGATAATTTATCATACATTTGCATAGTGACATATTCGTGACACGTTACCCATCGTTTCCGAGAACTAGGACTGTTGGTATTTTTAAAAATATCGGGAATTCGATATATCGATATTTAATGAAATATCGTCATCGCCCCTCGATATATTTGTATATCGACAGGGAAAAGATATCGGCGTCACGACTTATAAAAATATCGGCTGCACACTGTTAATATACTGCCGGTTTTAGAGCTGTACTTTTAAGTTTGTTAGATATTGTGTACTCACCAAACTAATAGCCTGCTTATCCCCATTAGAGCATGAATTGAAATGAAAACGATGCGCGTTCACGCTTAGCGATAACCATTTTGCTAACAATGGTAACTGCATGTAAATGGCACAATGAAATGTGTCCGATGGGCCCGTCATTCGGTTTCGTAACCTATCAGCTTTGCCTCGAACACTACATCTCAACTTACCTGTTTTTTCATTTCTGCAAACGCCAGCGACCTAGCAGTTGTAGTGTCAAAACTGTGTGGTGAAGCTAAACGTTGCAGTTTCTGTGGTAGCGCCAAGCGGCGATTACGCCAGAATTTCCCCTCGCACGTCTCCGCCCACTGCAAAGACCAATCTTATACGAAAGCTCAGAAAGTAGTAATACTCCTTCACGTAGTGAAAGTAAAATTATGTTCTATTACAATTTCAAAAGAACATTTTCAAATATTTACCGAAAATTGCGAAAAAATACAATATTAAATAAAAATATCGGTGCTCGAAATTGGCATTTCGATATCGATATTTTGTGACTATTACAGCGCCATCTATCACAAAGCGAAAAAGTTGGTCCAACTAAAACATGCATATTCCTTTACGTACTAGACGAATATGTAATAAAAATGGGGGTTCCTATCTAAAAAACGCAGTTGATATCCGTTTGACCTATGGCAGCGCCATCTAGCGGAGTTTGTAGTTTTTTCGTTTGATGCATATTTCGTGAGATATTTGGCCCGGTCACTATCAGTGGACCATCCTGTATAGGGTGTCTCACTTACGAGTCATCAGATGCATTTTCTATGGTGTTTCCGTAGGTATTCGCTGTTTCGGTTTTTGCGATAGTACTCGTCACGTCTTTCATGCGACGCCTATCGTCGACGAAAAGCGTCTATTTGTTTCCCGTTACAAGGAAAATGATTTTTAAGCTGCAGTTTCACGTGTCCATTCGACAGAGCAATGCCAAATTATTCTAGTGCGATTTTCTTTTTATCGATATGTTTTAATAGAAATGATAAAACACGATGTATAACCAGTACTCCAACAGCGAGAGAACCTTTCTGGCCCGTACTGACGACATGCAGTAGCGCTGCTCCGTCCCTGCTGGAGTTGCCGGCTATTCTTCATGTTTTGCTGTCCCTGTCAATACATGTCGATAAAACGAATATCGCACTAGGCTAATTTGGGACCACTCCCACGGATGGACCCGTAGAATTCCGATTTAAAAATAATTTTCTTTGTAACGGGAGACACACCGACGCTGACCGTCGACGCTGGTCGCCGAGAGGGAGACTTAGTGACCAGTATTGTCTGGGCTGATTCCAGCAACACACTGCAAGTACAAAATTGCAAATATATGCTATCTGCGCATAACTTAATGTGGGCTGAACACATTTTATCGTTCCACGCACTACCGAAATAGCCGACCGAAGTGGCCGTGCGGTTAAAGGCGCTGCAGTCTGGAACCTCAAGGCCGCTACGGTCGCAGGTTCGAATCCTGCCTAGGGCATGGATGTTTGTGATGTCCTTAGGTTAGTTAGGTTTAACTAGTTCTAAGTTCTAGGGGACTAATGACCTCAGCAGTTGAGTCCCATAGTGCTCAGAGCCATTTAAACTACCGAAATACAACAAAAATTATTCTTTTGGTGTCCAGAAGTTCTGAGAATTACTAGTACCTCCAGTTTTTGATTATGATGGTTCTTTTACGCACAGACATTCAAGTGTGAGCGCACACCGTTTGGGGTTGCTGATGGACGCTTGCCGACATCTACATCCACACTCTTTAAAAACCACTGTGAAGAACATGGCAGAGGCCACTTCCCATTGTATCACATACTACAACTTACTTCTGTTTCAGTTTCATATGGGACACTGGAAGAGTGACTACTTAAACGACTCTGTAACCGCTATAATTAGCCCAGGTTCAAATGGCTCTGAGCACTATGGGACTAAACATCTGTGGTCATCAGACCCCTAGAACTTAGAACTACTTAAACCTAACTAACCTAAGGACATCACACACATCCATGCCCGAGGCAGGATTCGAACCTGCGACCGTAGCAGTCGCGCGGTTCCGGACTGAGCGCCTAGAACCGCTAGACCACCGCGGCCGGCAATTAGCCCAGGTCAAAGCAATATATAAAAAGGGTAGAAAATCGGATGCACATAATTACCTGCCAATTTCACTGACATCAATTTGTTGTAGAATCATGGAACATATTTTGTGTTCAGACATAGTGACTATTCTAGATTCTGAGAAGCTCATTTGCAGAAATCAGCACGGGTTTAGGAAACAGCGGTCATGCGAGACACAGCTGGCCCTCTTTGTGCATGATATACAACAGGCTCTAGATACCGGCTCCCAGGTTGATGCCATATTCCTCGACTTTCGAAAGGCGTTCGACTCAGTTTCGCACTGTCGCTCGCTCCAAAAAGTGCTCGCTTACGCTCTATCCCATGACATATGCCGTTGCATAGAAAGTTTTCTAACAGACAGAGAGCAGTATGTCTTCCTGAATGGGGTGACTTCAACAGAAACAAGCGTAACTTCAAAAAATGGTTCAAATGGCTCTGTGCACTATGGGACTTAACTTCTGAGGTCATCAGTCCCCTAGAACTTAGAAGTACTTAAACCTAACTAACCTAAGGACATCACACACATCCATGCCCGAGGCAGGATTCGAACCTGCGACCATAGCGGTCGCGCGGTTCCAGACTGTAGCGCCTAGAACCGCTCGGCCACTTTGGTGGCGCGTAACTTCAGGTGTGCCCCAGGGCAGCGTAATAAGTCCGCTGTTTTTTACGATTTACATAAACGACCTGGTTGATGGTATTGACAGCGGCATTAGACTGTTTGCCGATGATGCTGTAGTCCTACAGGATAGTAGTATCATACGAAAGATGTGAACAAATCAGTGAGGATTTGCAGAAAATAAATGCGAGGTGTAATGACTGGCAGTTATCGCTCAATGTTAGTAAATGTAACCTACTGCTTATAACAAGGCGAAAATCCCTATTAATGTACAAGTACAAAATAAATGCCCAGTCTTTGGAAGCGGTAACATCCGTCAAGTATCTGGGTGTAACTATTCGAAATGATCTGAAATGGAATGATCAGATTACACAAGTAACGGGCAAGGCGAACTCTAGATTGAAATTTATTGATAGAATCCTGAAGCGATGTCGTCCTTCAACAAAGGAAATTGCTTACAATACGTCAGTTCGTCCAGTCTTAGAATATTGTTGGTCTGTATGAGACCCTTACCAGTTGGGTCTGATTCAAGAGATTGAGAAGGTCCAAAGAAGAGTGGCAATATTCGTGAATGGTACATTTATCCATCGCGAGATCGTTACAAATCTCATAGAAAGCTTGAAGTGGGACACACTTGCAGATAGACGGCACGCTAAACGGAAGGGGCTGCTCATTAAATTCCGAAATCCGATCTTCACTGAGGATGTAGAGCATATATTATTACAACCAACTTTCAAATCGCACAATAATCACCATTCAAAGATAAGAGAAATTAGAGCTCTTACTGAGGCGTTCAGACAGTCGTTTTTCCCCGTCGCGGTCCGCGAGTGGAACAGAGGAGGGGAAATATGACTTTGGCGCGAATTATGACTTCCGCCACACACCGCTTGGTGGCTAGCGGAGTATATATGTAGATGTAGGTGTAACTCCGTCTTCCTGGTCGCTGTTAAGGGGGGCCTGCATTATATCCTAGCATCATCGCTCAATACTGGTTCCCGAAACTTTGTTAGTAGCGTTTCGAGGAGCAGTTTGGGTCTACCTTGAAGCGTCTGATAGTTCAGGTTGTCAATAAAACAAACTTGTGACCATTCGTTGTGGACTTATTTTTATCCGTTCAACAATCACTGTTAATCCCTTTTAGTATGGGCTTCACACACTTGAGCAATTTTCGAGGAGTGTTCGGTTGAGTGTTTTGTAAGCAATCTACTTTGCAGAGTGATTGCATTTTGCCAGTATCCTACCGAAGAATCGAAGTCTGCCACTTACTATCGTCTCTTCGACAACTATACTGTATGCTACTCGCAGTTATTTTGTGTACGTGTTGACTATGCCATACTCACTGTTTTACTGACTGCTCTGTTTTTGCAGGCTGGTTGATTAGTATTCCCCCTCGATATTTATATACGGACAGCATCGTAGCCGCGCGGGGTAGCCTTGCGGTCTGGGGCGTATTGTCACGGTTCGAGTCCTCCCTCGGGCACGGGTGTGTGTGTGTGTTGTCCTTAGCGTAAGTTAGTTTAAGTTAGATTAAGTAGTGAGTACGCCTAGGGACCGATGACCTCAGCAGTTTGGTCCCATAGTCCTTACCACAAATTTCGAATTTTCGGCATCGTAGATATATGTGTTCTCACCAGAACAAACCCATTTCTGTGTCACTCCACAACTCGGTCTCCCCTTTGAACTCTTATTTTGCTTCAGGAACCAAAGCTAGAGATGTAATGATGCTGTTGTTTCTCTATTATTGTCTTAATTCTCGTTGTAATCATCATGTGTTGTTTCTGATTATCCTTCTAGACACTAAATTTAAAAGTTTTTTACTACTTCGTCTTTATTCCTTTCTATACGGCCATGAATGTCAATAGTAAGTTTCAGCAGTCATTTACTGCAGCAGAAGAAAGTAAATTTTAGTATGCAGGTTGTTTGGAGGTCACACACTTTGGCTATTTATATTGAAGAGATTTTTAAGTTTCTCTAAGAAAGACATTTGTAATGTAATGACTTCTGGTTTGGAATGTACAACATAAGTTATCTAGCATTAATCGAATCCGTGTTGTAGCGGTCAGCGCCACTGGCTGCGAACGGGGAGAACTCTAATTCGATTCCTGACGACCACCTTCGAGTTTTCTGTAATCGAAACGTCTGATACGAGGCCCACTCCGCTTCTTAAGGTCTAATGAGGAGGTGCGTAAATAAATTAGTAGTGGAATTGACACGCAAGCCGCCCAGGTGGTGTCAATTAAAAAAAGACCGTGACCCACGCGAGTTCACTTAGTATTCCTTGAAAAACAAGCTAAAAGTTAGTAGTTTTGATTATTTCTTATAGTGAATTTTCGTATTTATAAAGGGCGATGAAGAAAGTAACATTACGTAGTTTTTTTTAGTGAAAAAATGGTTCAAATGGCTCTGAGCACTATGGGACTTAACATCTATGGTCATCAGGCACGTAGAACTTAGAACTACTTAAACCTAACTAACCTAAGGACAGCACACAACACCCAGTCATCACGAGGTAGAGAAAACCCCTGACCCCGCCGGGAATCGAACCCGGTAACCCGGGCGCGGGAAGCGAGAACGCTACCGCACGACCACGAGCTGCGGACTGTAGCTTATAGCAGAAGGTCATTTGTAGTAGTGCAGTGAGGAGTAACGCCAATGGCTTTGCCGCAGTGGTAACACCGGTTCCCGTCAGATCATCGAAGTTAAACTCTGCTGTGCCTCGCTAGCACCTGGATGTGTGACCGTCCGATCTGCCGAGCGCTGTTGGTAAGCGGACGTAGTTCAGTAGTTTTAGTCAGCGGCAACGGCTCTGTCGGAGTCGGTTGCAGTGTGTACTGTGTGAAAGTGCGAGAGGCCGTTCAACTGCCCGAACAGTATGTTTAGAAACATGAAAAACATGCATGGATCAAGATTGCAGTGGTGTGTGATCGGAGGGAACAACGATGTTTTCAGGGGCTGAGTGAGGCGCGTGCTGGTGCTACATTGCCGTATAGTAGGGTGGCGAGATGGGTGAAAGTGTTTAGGGATGGTAGGGATGCCATTCAAGATCGGCCCCATCCGGGGCGTCTACCTGTGGAAACAATATGACAATACAGCTACTTGACTCCGTGTTGTATCTGGGTCGCATTCCTTCATCCTTCTTGACAATGCACGATGACACACGGCGGACCTCGTGTAGGAGCTCCCGCGTATGAGGGCGTGGGAGATACTGGAACATCCACCATATTCACCCGATATGCATCCGTGCAGCTACGACCTATTGGCCAAAATGCAGGAAACTTCGTGGCATGCGCTACAACACAAGAGACGACATTGTCCTCGCCATAGCGCGGTCCTTGCGAGACATCGACAGAGATGGACGCACTGTCGATGTACGACGCCTGCCATTTGTGGGTGGGAAGCTTATCGAGATGCGGGGCGATTATATCGAGGGCATGTAATACTGTGAACATCTGTTTGGTATGAATTATAACAGCATTGTCACTACTTTTTATCCAACCGACGTGCGTTTTTTTAGAAAAGTATGTCATTCATTCTTGAAAAAGCATTAACACTTGTTGTTTTTGATGTCTTTTCCTATTGCAAATTAAAACTTCTTTAATGGTCTCAGAACCCTGGAATGAATCTAATAGCAAAGAACAGAGAGTCCTTCGATGTTCTTATAAATGTTACGTTATAAATTTAAAATAAGGGCCTGGAAGAGAGGAGAAATATCACTGGACCGCAGGGTGTAAGAAAAACTCACACACATTGACTCCTGTCCAAATATCACATTCCTGAAGTAAATGGTGTGCTGAGGTCCCTGGCCCACACAGCTCATACGCTGAGAAAGAGGCAGAGCCACGACGCAGAGTTTCATCATCTAATAATTATTTTACAAAGGCATATCGACAGACAGAGATGGCGTTGTAGTTATAGTGAAAGACGCGTGTGAAGAAGATCGAGACAGAAAACTGGAGGACGCGTCTATTCCCTACGCTTTCCCAAACTCTGAAAAAAAAATTAGTGGTACAGTTTTGCCGAAATAAGACATATGATGTATTTCACTCTTGCGAATGACTTCTTCTTGTTATAATAAAGATGATATAGGCGTCCGAAAAGCGTATGTATATCACAGTTCCGATATGACGTGTCACAAGGCAATAGAATAAACTGCTCAAAAAAATGTTTTGGAGCATTTGCAGGTCTGCGAGCGTGTGTGCGCTTAATTTCAAGGTGAGCAAGAAATATAAGAATCAGTCTTACGAAAAAAAAAAAAAGCTTTGCTGTGTATTGAAAACAACAATAACCAGTATACATGTAGTCTGTTCGAAAGCGCACATCTGTGAAAGACAAAGGAAGACTTACTGCTGGATAATATTCAGCGTCGTGTTCTTCCTCTTTTGCTTTTTAGCAAGCTTGGATCGTCCTCGGAATGCTATCCAGAAGGTGGTCAACAACTTGCTAATTAAGCCTGTCCCTCTCTTCGAGGGCAACGCTCTTATGGTGATCCAGTGTCTGAAGAGGAGTCCGGCGAGCACACTCAAATTTCAGCTGGGGCGGGTTTGCGTCAACAATTACCGCAGGCCATTCTATTCGGTTTATTCATATCTGCTGGAGGAATCTCTTTACGATGTGGGTAGCAGTAGTAGTAGTAGTAGCAGCTTTATTAATCCGTAGATCTCTTTTTACAAGGATATAGGACATGTCAAAGTATTTACAAGTTTAGGCCAATATTAAATAAGCCAATTCGTATACACATATATTTACAGACTTCTAGTTAGAGACAATCATTAGATTTACTCCTGGTATACAATACTTTTATTTAAAAAAATACATATTAAATAATGTGATGCCACACTGTTCACTCATATCTCACTATCAGTCACTGCACACACTATACACACATTGTTTCATAACACTTCACTCACTACACAGACAAACACACAGAAACACACACACACTGGTGATCTCTGAGACATTTTCTGCACCGCAACCTCCCATTTGCTATCCTGAAAAATTGAGTTAGCATCCTCCCTCCATAATGAGTGTGATGTTGAACTCAGAGAGAGGAAGAGGGGTTAGAGGTGTTAGTGTCGTGCTGTGCATAGTTTGGGGATAGGTTTTTCTAGAAAAGGAAAAAAGAAGGAAAAACCATAGTGTGAAGGTGCTATGTGGAACTTTGGATATTTTAAAATCATTATCATTATTTATTTGTGTAACATTTTTGTTACCAATCCCCTTCTCTGTTTTATCTAAGTAATCCTTCAATGTATAAAAGTATTGCATAACAGGTACATTTTAGCTGCCTTTTTGAATAAGTGTATTTTTGCAATTTCTTTAATCTCATTTGGTAATTTATTGTGCGGTTTTATTCCTTGGTAGAAAATGCTATTTTGAGTTTTATGTTTATTTTTTCTTGGTAAATGTAAGTTGAGTCTACAGCTTGTTCCTTGGTCTACATCTACATCTACATCCATATTCCGCAAACCACCTGACGGTGTGTGGCGGAGGGTACCTTGAGTACCTCTATCGGTTCTCCCATCTATTCCAGTCTCGTATTGTTCGTGGAAAGAAGGATTGTCGGTATGCTTCTGTGTGGGCTCTAATCTCTCTGATTTTATCCTCATGATCTCTTCGCGAGATATACGTAGGAGGGAGCAATATACTGCTTGACTCTTCGGTGAAGGTATGTTCTCGAAACTTTAACAAAAGCCCGTACCGAGCTATTGAGCGTCTCTCCAGCAGAGTCTTTCACTGGAGTTTATCTATCATCTCCGTAACGCTTTCGCGATTACTAAATGATCCTGTAACGAAGCGCACTGCTCTCCGTTGGATCTACTCTATCTCTTCTATGAACCCTATCTGGTACGAATCACACACTGCTGAGCAGTATTCAAGCAGTGGGCGAACAAGCGTACTGTAACCTACTTCCTTTGTTTTCGGATTGCATTTCCTTAGGATTCTTCCATTGAATCTCAGTCTGGCATCTGTTTTGCCGACGATCAACTTTATATGATCATTCCATTTTAAATCACTCCTAATGCGTACTCCCAGATAATTTATGGAATAAACTGCTTCCAGTTGCTGACCTGCTATTTGGTAGCTAAATGATAAGGGATCTATCTTTCTATGTATTCGCAGCACATTACACTTGTCTACATTGAGATTCAATTGCCATTCCCTGCACCATGCGTCAATTCGCTGCAGATCCTCCTACATTTCAGTACAATTTTCCATTGTTACAACCTCTCGATACACCACAGTATCATCTGCAAAATGCCTCAGTGAACTTCCGATGTTATCCACAAGGTCATTTATGTATATTGTGAATAGCAACGGTCCTACGACACTCCCCTGCGGCACACCTGAAATCACTCTTACTTCGGAAGACTTCTCTCCATTGAGAATGACATGCTGCGTTCTGTTATCCAGGAACTCTTCAATCCAATCACACAATTGGTCTGATAGTCCATATGCTCTTACTTTGTTCATTAAACGACTGTGGGGAACTATCGAACGCCTTGCGGAAGTCAAGAAACACGGCGTCTACCTGTGAACCCGTGTCTATGGCCCTCTGAGTCTCGTGGACGAATAGCGCGAGCTGGGTTTCACACGACTGCCTTTTTCGAAACCCATGCTGATTCCTACAGAGTAGATTTCTAGTCTCCAGAAAAGTCATTATACTCGAACATAATACGTGTTCCAAAATTCTACAACTGATCGACGTTAGAGATATAGGTCTATAGTTCTGTACATCTGTTCGACCTCCCTTCTTGGAAACGGGTATGACCTGTGCCCTTTTCCAATCCTTTGGAACGCTACGCTCTTCTAGAGACCTACGGTACACCGCTGCAAGAAGGGGGGCAAGTTCCTTCGCGTACTCTGTGTAAAATCGAACTGGTATCCCATCAGGTCCAGCGGCCTTTCCTCTTTTGAGCGATTTTAGTTGTTTCTCTATCCCTCTGTCGTCTATTTCGATATCTACCATTTTGTCATCTGTACGACACTCTAGAGAAGGAACTACAGTGCAGTCTTCCTCTGTGAAACAGCTTTGGAAAAAGACATTTAGTATTTCGGCCTTTAGTCTGTCATCCTCTGTTTCAGTACCATTTTGGTCACAGAGTGTCTGGACATTTTGTTTTGATCCACCTACCGCTTTGACATAAGACCAAAATTCCTTACGATTTTCTGCCAAGTCAGTACATACAAGTTTACTTTCGAATTCATTGAACGCCTCTCGCATAGCCCTCATCACACTACATTTCGCTTCGCATAATTTTTGTTTGTCTGCAAGGCTTTGGCTATGTTTATGTTTGCTGTGAAGTTCCCTTTGCTTCCGCAGCAGTTTCTTCACTCGGTTGTTGTACCACGGTGGCTCTTTACCATCTCTTACGATCTTTCTTGGCACATACTCATCTAACGCATATTGTACGATGGTTTTGAACTTTGTCCACTGATCCTCAACACTATCTGTACTTGAGACAAAGAGCTATTTGTGCGGTAATTATCAAAGTTATTTTTGATGTGTACAACTGACTGGTAAATGTATTCACACGGAGCAGTTAAAATCCCCAGTATTTTGAACAAATCTTTACAATGAGCGCGACTGTTATTTTTGGTTATTATTCTTATAGCTCTTTTCTGGAGTTTGAAAACTGTGTTCATATTCTGTGCATTTGTTCCCCAAAAAGAGAATGCCATAGCTAAGAACTGAGTGCACATATGAATAGTATGTAAGTAAAAGACACTGCATGTTACACACTAATGATAGGATTCTAAGGGCATAACATGGTGATGACACTGCAAGTACCTTTGTACGTTGCACTCGTGAATTATCATCATGAAAGACCACCTCATCGCTGAAATGTTCATTGCAGAGCTGGAATATTGGTTGGAGTACCCTGTTCCCATACAATACAGTTTATCTATAATACCGAAGACAGGCATCCGATATCCCTACATGATAAAAGCCCAGAACATGACTGATCCCCCTTCCTGCTGAATCTGTGAGACTGCATGTCTGAGGCGTGTATTGGTACCGGGCCGCGTCCACACTCGTCTACAACGATCTTTAGGCGCCAGACAAATCCTGCACTCTTCAGTAAAGAGAACCTGATTTCATCAATCAGCGCTCCACTACAGGTGGTTCCCTTGCTCACCGCCTTCGCGTAACACGGTGCGGGAAGGTTTGTACTATTTTTGGTATTGCTGTGAAGTTCCCTTTGCTTCCGCAGCAGTTTCTTCACTCGGTTGTTGTACCACGGTGGCTCTTTTCCATCTCTTGCTCATATGGATGGGTTGCAACCCATCGAGCTCGAAACAGTTCTCTCCGTCCGCGCGAAGATTTTTTGCTTTGACTACGTGTTACCTACGAGCCATAATTTATAGGTATATGTTACATAATCATGGGTATCCGGAAACTCCCATGTAATGCGAAATTGAGCTCTAGACGTCGCGAAATGCGGACCTTTCAGAACGAAAAAGACGGTGAGTATTGTGTAGTCTGCAGAGAAGCAGTAGCCGGCCGGAGTGGCCGAGCGGTTGTGGGCGCTTCAGTCTGGGACCTCGCGACCGCTACGGTCGCAGGTTCGAATACTGCCTCGGGCATGGGTGTATGTGATGGTCTTAGGTTAGTTAGGTTTAGGTCGTTCTAAGTTCTAGGGGACTGATGACCTCAGATGTTAAGTCCCATAGTGCTCAGAGCTATTTGAACCATTTTGAGAGAAGCAGTAACAGCAGAACCGGTTGGTAGGAGACCTTAGTGGCTTCAAACTTTGACTAGTCATTGGATGTGACCTGAGTAACAAATTCATCAGGAACACTGAACTCTTCAAAACTCCCCTAGTCCACTGTTGGCGATGTGATTCGGAAGTGGAAATGTGAAGGAACAACCACAGCTAATCCACTACTAGGCAGACCTATTTGCTTAACAAGAGTGATAGGGCACAAATCGCAGAATATCTGAGTGACCACCATCAAACGTTCATTTCTGAGGAAGAGGATGTGGAACAAAAATGGAAAAAATTCAGAAACATCGTCCAGTACGCCTTAGATAAGTTCGTACCGACTAAGGTCCAAAGCGAGGGGAAAGATCCACCGTGGTATAACAATCATGTACGAAAGGTACTACGGAAACAAAGAAAGCTTCACCATAGGTTTAAGAGTAGTCGAATCATAGCTGGTAAGGAAAAGCTGAACGAAGCGAAAAAGAGCGTAAAGAGAGCAATGAGAGAAGCATTCAACGAATTCGAACATAAAACATTGGCAAACAATCTAAACAAGAACCCTAAAAAGTTTTGGTCATATGTAAAATCGGTAAGCGGATCTAAATCCCCTATTCAGTCACTCGTTGACCACGATGGCACCGAAACAAAGGACGACCGAAGAAAGGCAGAAATACTGAATTCAGTGTTCCGAAACTGTTTCACTGCGGAAAATCGTAACACGGTCCCTGACTTCAGCCGTCGCACGGACGCCAAAATGGAAAATATTGAAATAAACGATATCGGAATTGAAAAACAACTGCTATCACTTAGTAGCGGAAAAGCATCCGGACCAGACGAGATACCCTTAAGATTCTACAGTGATTATGCTAAAGAACTTGCCCCCTTTCTATCAGCAATTTATCGTAGATCTCTGGAAGAACGTAAAGTACCTAGCGACTGGAAGAAAGCACAGGTCGTTCCCATTTTCAAGAAGGGTCATAAATCAGATGCGAATAATTATAGGCCTATTTCACTTACGTCAATCTGTTGTAGAATAATGGAACATGTTTTGTGTTCTCGTATTATGACGTTCTTAGATAATACAAATCTCCTTCATCATAACCAACATGGATTCCGCAAACAGAGATCATGTGAAACCCAGCTCGCCCTATTTGCCCAAGAAATTCACAGTGCCGTAGACACTGGCGAGCAGATTGATGCCGTATTCCTGGACTTCAGGAAGGCATTTGATACGGTTCCGCACTTACGTTTAGTGAAAAAAATACGTGCTTACGGAATATCGGACCAGGTTTGTGATTGGATTCAGGATTTCCTAGAAGAAAGAACACAACATGTCATTCTTAACGGTTCGAAATCTGCAGATGTAGAGGTAATTTCGGGAGTACCGCAAGGAAGCGTGATAGGACCTTTATTGTTTACAATATACATAAATGACTTAGTTGACAACATCGGTAGCTCCGTGAGGCTATTTGCAGATGACACGGTTGTCTACAAGAAAGTAGCAACATCAGAAGACTCGTACGTACTCCAGGAAGACCTGCAGAGGATTAATGAATGGTGCGACAGCTGGCAGCTTTCCCTAAACGTAGATAAATGTAATATAATGCGCATACATAGGGGCAGAAATCCATTCCAGTACGATTATGCCATAGGTGGTAAATCATTGGAAGCGGTAACGACCGTAAAATACTTAGGAGTTACTATCCGGAGCGATCTGAAGTGGAATGATCACATAAAACAAATAGTGGGAAAAGCAGGCGCCAGGTTGAGATTCATAGGAAGAATTCTAAGAAAATGTGACTCATCGACGAAAGAAGTAGCTTACAAAACGCTTGTTCGTCCGATTCTTGAGTATTGCTCATCAGTATGGGACCCTTACCAGGTTGGATTAATAGAAGAGATAGACATGATCCAGCGAAAAGCAGCGCGATTCGTCATGGGGACATTTAGTCAGCGCGAGAGCGTTACGGAGATGCTGAACAAGCTCCAGTGGCGGACACTTCAAGAAAGGCGTTACGCAATACGGAGAGGTTTATTATCGAAATTACGAGAGAGCACATTCCGGGAAGAGATGGGCAACATATTACTACCGCCCACATATATCTCGCGTAATGATCACAACGAAAAGATCCGAGAAATTAGAGCAAATACGGAGACTTACAAGCAGTCGTTCTTCCCACGCACAATTCGTGAATGGAACAGGGAAGGGGGGATCAGATAGTGGTACAATAAGTACCCTCCGCCACACACCGTAAGGTGGCTCGCGGAGTATAGATGTAGATGTAGATGTACTGACGAACAGGTTCAAAATGGTTCAAATGGCTCTAAGCACTATGGGACTTAACATCTGAAGTCATCAGTCCCCCAGACTTAGAACTACTTAAACCTAACTAACGTAAGGATATCACACACATCCATGCCCGAGGTAGGATTCGAACCTGCGACCGTAGCAGCAGCGCTGTTCCGGACTGAAGCGCCTAGAACCGCTCGGCCACAGCGGTCGGCTGACGAACAGGAATCACCTAGCGTTTCGGAGGGTGGTTGTAAAAAGTCGCAGGAAATCAACGTGAGTCCAAAAGTGCTACCAGCTCTCCAGCTAGCACAAGGACTGAACCCAGAGAGTTGAGAAGAATGGGCTGAAAACGTCGTCCAGATCCACCTACACCACACATTTCTGCAGTCGGTACTAAGCGACACTTGAGGTGATGGAAAGAGCGACGCCCACTAGACACTGGATTAATGGAACCGGGTGGTTTGGAGTGGCGATTCACGCTATGCCCCGAGGCAATCCGACGAAAGTGTGAGTTTGTTGCATGCCTAGACAATGTTACATGCCATCATGTGTAGTGCCAACACTGAAGATGGAGGAGGTGGTGTTACGGTGTGGTGCTGTTTATCAAGGTTAGGGTGTAACTTCCTTTTACGCTTAAGAAAACGCTAAATGCAGAAGGGTATGAACACATTTTACAACACTGAATACTGCGGATTAGTTCGGAGACGATGACCGTTTGTATCAGCGTGATTATGCATCCCGTCGTTAAGCAGCAGATGAGGGGAATGGTCCACGGACAATAATATTCCCGATGGGGTCTAACCTGCCCAGAGTCCCAAATTCAACTCAACCTTTGCTATGAGTCAGAACCCCGACTTCGCTACCGACCCCAGTGTTCAAATTCACTGTCTACTCTGGTATCGGCTCTTGAAGAAGAATGGGCTGCCCTTATACTTCTACATCTACATATATAACCCGCAAGCCACCGTGGCGGAGGATGTGCTGTACCACTACCACTCGCTTCCTTTCCTATTCCACTCGTAGATAGATCGAGGGAAAAACGACTCTCTATATGACTCCGTATGAGCCCTAATTTCTCGTATCTTATCTTCGTGGTCCTTACACGAAATGCATGTTGGCGGTAGAAGGATTGTTCTGCAGTCAGCTTCAAATGCCGGTTGTCTAAACTTTCTCACTAGTGTTCTTCGAAATGAATGTCTTCTTCCCTCCAGGAATTCCCACTTCGGTTCCCGAAGGATATCCGTAACCCTTGCATGCTGCTGGAACTTACCAGTAGTAAGTCTAGCAGCTCGTCTCTGAACTGCTTCGATGTCTTCTTTCAATCTGGCCTGGTGCGGATCCACACACGCGAGCAGTGCTCAAGAATAGGTCGCACTAGCGTCCTATATGCGAACTCCTTCACGGATGAACAACACTTTCCTAAAATTCTTCCAATAAACCGAAATCGACAATTTCCTTTCCTCACCACAGTTGTCACATGCTCGTTCTATTTCATATCACTTCGCAACCCGACGCCCAGATATTTAGATGACGTGACTATGTCAAGCAGGACACCACTAATGCTGTATCCGAACACTGCGGGTTTGTTTTTCCTACTCATCCGCATTAACTTACATTTTCTACATTTAGAGCCAGCTACCATTCATCACACCAAATAGAAATTTTGTCTATGTCATCTTGTATCAACCTAAAGTCGCTGATCTTCGCCATCTTACTGTACTCCTCACAATCATCACCGAACAACCGCAGATTGCTGTCCACCCTGTCCGCCAGATCATTTATGTAGGCCGAGCGGTCCTAGGCGCTTCAAAGATTGTTCAAATGGCTCTGAGCACTATGGGACTTAACTTCTGAGGTCATCAGTTCCCTAGAACTTAGAACTACTTAAACCTAACTAACCTAAGGACATCACACACATCCATGCCCGACGCAGGATTCGAACCTGCGACCGTAGCGGTCACGCGTTTCCAGACTGTAGCGCCTATAACTGCACGGCCACTCTGGCCGGCTAGGCGCTTCAGTCCGGAACCGCACTGCTGCTACGGTCTCAGGTTCGAATCCTGCCTCGGGCATGAATGTGTGTGATGTCTTTAGGCTAGTTAGGTTTAAGTAGTTCTAAGTCTAGGGGACTGATGACCTCAGATGTTAAGTCCCATAGCGCTTAGAGCCATTTGAACCATCATTTATGTATGCAACGGTCCTACCACCCCTGTCTCCGATAAACCCTCGCCGTCGAGGACAACATACTGGGTTCTGTTACTTGAGAAGTCTTCGAGCCACTCACCTATCTGGGAGCCTGTTCCGTATGCTCGAACCTTCGTTAACAGTCTGCAGTGGGGTACTGTGTCGAATGCTTGTCGGAAATCTAGAAATATAGAATCTCCCTGTTGGGCTTCATTCTTAGTTCGCAGTATATCACGGTAGAAAAAGGCAAGCTCGATTTTGCACGAGCGATACTATGTAAAGCCGTGCTGATTCGTGGACAAGAGCTTTTCGGTATTTAGGAAATTTTTATATTCGAACTCAGTGTACGCTCTAGAATTTTGCAGCAAACCGTTGTTAAGAATATTGATATGTAATTTTGCAGGTCCGTTGTTTTACCTTCTAATATTCAGGTGTCACCTGTGCTTTCTTCCAGCCACTTGGCGCTTTCCGCTGGTCGAGAGATTCGCTATAAATGCAAACTTTGTAAGGGGCCAATACCGTAGAATACTTGGGATTCCATCGGGACCTGGCGACTTATTTATTTTCAGGTCTTTCAGTTTTTTGTCTATGACAGGGACGCTTATTACTATGTCGTCCATACGGAACTCTGTGCGGTGGTCAAACGACGGTACGTTTGTATAATTCTCCTGCGTGAACGATTTCTTAAACGTGGAATTTAAAACTCTGGCCTTCCTTTTGCTATCTGCAGACTAATCAACGAGTGATTGGATAGAAGCGTCAGATCCGCTTAGCTATTTTACATAGGACCAGAATTTTCTCGGGTTCTTCGCCAGATGTTCTGCCAAGGTATGACGGTGTTAGCTATTGTATCTTTCGCGCATAGATCGTTTCACAGACGCACGAATATCTGCTAATCTTTGTCTGTCGTCATTTGCGCGTCTTAGTTTGAACCGAGTGTGCAACAGCCTCTGCTTCTTCAGCATTTTCAGAATTTCGTTATTAAACCACGGTGGGTCTTTTCTGTCCTTAATTCACTTACTAGGCACATGCTTGTCTAGAGCACGATTTACAATCTGTTTAAACATTGCACATAATGCCTCTATGGCCATCATTCTGGAACTAAATGATTGCAGTTCACTGTCTATGTGAAATGCTAACAGCTGCTTACCTGCTCTTTCTATCAGAAACACTCTCCTAGCCCTCTTGACTGATTTATTAACTTTCTTAACTATAGTTGTTATGACATCATCGTGATCACTAATTCCCGTCTCTATACTAACGCCATTGATAAGGTCTGGCCTGTTTGTAGCTAAAAGGTCCATGGAATTTCCACTGCGCATGGGCTGTGTGTGGCTTCCTCCATAGACACTAAGAAACCTCATTGAAATTGTCCACAAAAGATTTGAAGCGGAGGGCTGATATACCGCATATTGATGTCGACTAATTGGTGTTCGGATACTTTTGATCTGATAGTTTATCTCAGCTGGTTTTGTGATCTCTATGAGTCAGGCCTTCAATGATTTATATTTCACGATAGCGACTGGATGTACGAGTGATGTGACTGTAGGTTATGTCAATCCGTCGAGAAACGTCACGTACTGACAACCATTCTTAGCGTAATGTGACACCATGTTCACGGTATATGCTTGAAGCGATCCCTCGAGGCGTGTTGACGGATGGAACAGTGTACATAAACCGAACTGCCTCGTTTACGATGGGACACAGCGCGCCCTACTCATGTGCATTGCTAATTCACGTTTAATTTGACATCCATTGCACATTTGATTTTACGTAGCGATTTCTTGTAATCAAAAGAGCTTTGAGACTGAGGTTGTAGATTTTTAAAAATCTAAGTCATCGGAGTGGTTCAATTCGTTTTTTAGCTGTTTATTATACAGCCGAGGAGATGTGCTATTTATCTGTACGGAACGTACGTTTGAAGCAGTTATGCTAATTAATCTGTTGTCACTGAGCACTGCCTCGAAGAATTAGGTATGATTTGACGAGCATAGTGGAATATTCCGGTTTCTGAAACAGGCTGTTTAGTCGGAGATGTAAATCTATTAAAAACGGACAGCTGTTTATTTTTAAACACGGCATCGGATTTGTTGAGATCCTGTTGGGCCTTGTCACCCGTCAGAGAGGATAACGCCGAGGGTACGAATATTTAAAGGGTGATTGGCGGAGGCGCGGATAAAGCGAAGCCGTATCGGGCCGCCAGGAAAGCATCAGATTCGGCTATAAATAGCTGAGCTTAACTAAGAAAGCTTTGCTGTCTGGTTAGAGTACAGCACGCACGCACACGTGTGGTTGTTTGCTAGTAGCAACTGCCAAATACTACATGGTAACTTGGAGAAATATGTTGCTTAAAAACCGAGCTAACAACTGAATAAAAAATATATTTGAAAAAAAAACGCTCAATTGTCTTGTGAAATGCGTCGTCTAAAACTGCAATACGAAATAGATGAGAGACATATTTGGCGCGACTGAATAATTCTCGAAACCATGTACAGCAAATAAGTGTCCAAGGAATAGAAAAGCAACTGAAATTACTCAACAGAGGAAAGTTCATTGGACCTGACAGGATACCCATTCAATTCTACACAGAGTACGCGAAAGAACTTTCCCCCCTTCCAACAGCCGTGTACCGCAAGTCTCTATAGGAACGGAAGGTTCCAAATGATTGGAAAAGAGCACATGTAGTTCCAGTTTTCAACAAGGGTCGGCGAGCAGATGCGCAAAACTATAGGCCTATATCTCTGACATCGATCTGTTGTAGAATTTTAGAACATGTTTTTTGCTCGCGTATCGCGTCATTTCTGGAAACCCAGAATCTACTCTGTAGGAATCAACATGGATTCCGGAAACAGCGATCGTGTGAGACCCAACTCGCTTTATTTGTTCATGAGACACAGAAAATATTAGATACAGGCTCCCAGGTAGACGCCATTTTCCTTGACTTCCGGAAGGCGTTCGATACAGTTCCGCACTATCGCCTGATAAACAAAGTAAGAGCCTACGGAATATCAGATCAGCTGCGTGGCTGGATTGAAGAATTTTTAGCAAACAGAACACAGCATGTTGTTCTCAATGGAGAGACGTCTACAGACGTTAAAGTAATCTCTGGCGTGGCACAGGGGAGTGTTATGGGACCATAGCTTTTCACAATATATATAAATGACCTAGTAGATAGTGTCGGAAGTTCCATGTGGCTATTCGCGGATTATGCTGTAGTATACAGAGAAGTTGCAGCATTAGAAAATTGCAGCGAAATGCAGGAAGATCTGCAGTGGATAGGCACTTGGTGCAGGGAGTGGCAACTGACCCTTAACATAGACAAATGTAATGTATTGCGAATACATAGAAAGAAGGATCCTTTATTGTATGATTATATGATAGCGGAACAAACACTGGTAGCAGTTACTTCTGTAAAATATCTGGGAGTATGCGTACGGAACGATTTGAAGTGGAATGGTCATATAAAATTAATTGTTGGTAAGGCGAGTGCCAGGTTGAGATTCATTGGGAGAGTCCTTAGAAAATGTAGTCCATCAACAAAGGAGATGGCTTACAAAACACTCGTTCGACCTATACTTGAGTATTGCTCATCAGTGTGGGATCCGTACCAGGTCGGGTTGACAGAGGAGATAGAGAAGATCCAAAGAAGAGCGGCGCGTTTCGTCACAAGGTTATTTGGTAAGCGTGATAGCGTTACGGAGATGTTTAACAAACTCAAGTGGCAGACTCTGCAAGAGAGGCGCTCTGCATCGCGGTGTAGCTTGCTGTCCAGGTTTCGAGAGGGTGCGTTTCTGGATGAGGTATCGAATATATTGCTTCCCCCTACTTATACCTCCCGAGGAGATCACGAATGTAAAATTAGAGAGATTCGAGCGCACACGGAGGCTTTCAGACAGTCGTTCTTCCCGCAAACCATACACGACTGGAACAGAAAAGGGAGGTAATGACAGTGGCACGTTAAGTGCCCTCCGCCACACACCGTTGGGTGGCTTGCGGAGTATAAATGTTGATGTATATGTAGAAATGAGGTGTCGATTGGGAAATTAAAGTTCAACATTGTATTTTAAATAGTATAATGTCTTCAAATTTAGCGCCAGTCGCATAAGAGAGTCGGTAATAGCGCCACCATGAGGAATCAAATCAGCTTTAAATACGCGCTGTAACGGTCATGAGCGATAGTTAGCTTTGAGATTGGACGTGGTGAGTTGACGTTAGTCAAGAATGTTTCTTAGTCGACGAAGACGCCATTATCAACACCTCACTGAGCTTGGAAGAGGTCGTGTAATAGGGCTACGGGAAGCTGAATGTTCCTCCTGCTATAGCGCCGAAAGACTTGACAGGAATGTAGCTACTGTATATGATAGCTGATAGCTCTGGTGACGAGAATGTACAGTCGCTAGAGGACTGGGCTCCGGACGGCCACCGAGAGGGAAGATCATCGTGTTCGGCGTATGGCTTCAGCTCACGGTACTGCATCTACCGCAGCAATTTCAGCAGCAGTTGGCACCATAGGGACACAACGATCGGTTACTTCAAAGATAGCTCGGAACCAGACGCCCTGTAAGGTGCATTCCACTGACCACAAACCATTAGCATTTGCGACTTCACTGGTGTCAAGCGAGAGCTCACCGGTGGGCAGTATAGAGGGCTGTTTTTCTGATGAAAATTGGTTCTGCCTCGGTGCCAGTGGTGGCCGTGTTTTCAATACAAGGAGGCCACATGAGGGCTTACAACGAACATGTCTGCGTGTTAGACAAACTGGACCTACGCTTGGAATTATTGTTTGCGGTCCAAATTTGTATGACAACAGAAGCACCTTCGTGGTTATCCAACGCATCCCTGACTTAAAAATTACACGCCAGTCTCGTGATTCGACCTGTTGTGCTGCCATTCGTGAACAGCAGGATAACGCTC
The DNA here is from genome assembly GCF_023898315.1 of Schistocerca nitens. Lineage (NCBI taxonomy): Eukaryota > Metazoa > Arthropoda > Insecta > Orthoptera > Acrididae > Schistocerca > Schistocerca nitens. The sequence continues at coordinate 863,920,892 of NC_064616.1, read as the reverse complement.
CAACAGGATAACGCTCACCCACATACCGCTGTTGTAACGCAACATGCTCTACAGAGTGTCGACATGCTGCTGCCTTGGCCTGCTTGATCACCACACCTGTCTCTTAATTGAGCACATATGGGACATCAACTGACGACAACTCCAGCGTCATCCACAAACAGCATTAACCGTCGCTGTGTTGACCGACCAAGTGCATCTGGTATGGAACTCCAGCATGTCACATTTTCAAAGGATTACCTCGCTCTTACATTAACCTGTGATTCTTCAATGTTAATCGCTCAAATACGTTACCTAGACAAATGTATTCCAGAAATTTCAGTACCATATGTTAATCATGTTACGGTTTTGCGATATTGTCCGTCAGTGTATTTTACTTTTAGACAAATCGTTTCACGAAACATTTGACCGTTTTTCAAGATTTTTCGTTTTCAAGCTTTCGTTTTAGTGACCATGACTAGTTTCAACTATTTAATGTTTGCCAGAGCTATACCTCACGCTGGTCAATTTTATTTCCTATTTGTCCATTTCCGATTCTTCGTTTCACTATGAACGTTCTCACAAAAATACCGGGTGATCAAAAAGTCAGTATAAATTTGAAAACTTAATAAACCACGGAATAATGTAGATAGAGAGGTAAAAATTAACACACATGCTTGGAATGACATGGGGTTTTATTAGAACAAAAAAAAAATTATTGCTAGACGCGTGAAAGATCTCTTGCGCGCGTCGTTTGCTGATGATCGTCTGCTCAGCCGCCACTTTCGTCATGCTTAGCCTCCCAGGTCCCCAGACCTCAGTCCGTGCGATTATTGGCTTTGGGGTTACCTGAAATCGCAAGTGTATCGTGATCGACCGACATCTCCAGGGATGCTGAAAGACAACATCCGACGCCAATACCTCACCATAACTCCGGACATGCTTTACAGTGCTGTTCACAACATTATTCCTCGACTACAGCTATTGTTGAGGAATGATGGTGGAAATATTGAGCATTTACTGTAAAGAACATCATCTTTGCTTTGTCTTACTTTGCTATGCTAATTATTGCTATTCTGATCAGATGAAGCGCCATCTGTAGGACATTTTTTTTAACGTTTGTATTTTTTTGGTTCTAATAAAACCCCAGGTCATTCCAAGCATGTGTGTCAATTTGTACCTCTGTATCTACTTTATTCCGTGATTTATTCAATTTTCAAATTTATGCTGACTTTTTGATCACCCGGTACATTATATAATTCCTGGGGATTATGGTTTACATTCTGCTCAAACATTTGGCCAAAAGAGTATACCTTATAGCTTCAATTCACTTGTAGTAAATCTTGTTATATATATAAGTTCTTTATTCTATAACAGTTTGTACATAGTGTTTTGTAATGGTACGGAGCAGGAATGGGTGTCCGTAATATTCTCTACAGTCAACAACAAAACTAGCTGTGCATAGGAATTAGCAAGCTGATACACAAAAGGGAATTATATTCCTCGTCTCTGAGTTGCATAAATAGTAAAGAGCACATTATCTGATATAGTACTTACTGAATAATGTAATCCCTCTTCCCAGTAGCCAAATTCCTTAAACGTATACAGTAGTGTACAACTTTAACAACTGGCACCAAATCTGCAATATCACTGTTTGTTCACTGATACAACCATACTGACATTCATTAGGTATGATAAGGGAAAGTCTTGCAAGGCAGCAGCATTCATTTCTCTTCCCTACCTTCATTGAAACTCAATTAGTGTTATGCTACTAAGACTGCATTCTGAATGGTGATTCAGTGACTACGGGATGCTTCATGAGTTTTACAAGCAGGGATGCCAAAGTTACAAATGAAAAGACGTCGACATTAAGCATGACTACGGTACAAATATATCGTGAACCATTAGTAACGCTGACAAATTAAGAGACAGAGAAAAACATCATTAAGAGCACACGTTACGTAAGAGGAAAACTTCAGATGAGTACTATAAGCGGATCTCGAAAAAGAGTTATGCACCAATACTCAACGACAGACAGCTTATCAGTAATGCGAGCAGTCTCATTCGTTTTATGTCAATGTAGTACACGTATATATTGCACAGGACCTCTCGGATCTCAGTTTACTGTGCAAACTGTACTTACGCTTTGCTTCCGTATACCAGTGTAGTCAGTATGTAATCGTTTGACTGATGTATATAGAAAGGGTTTCGGACAGTTCAGCGAACCCAATTTACCTCAGGTCAAGTCATGCACACTGAAGTATAGAAATGCAGGCAGAAAGCATCAAGAGTATAGACATTTCTTTTTGTCAGAATAAGTCACTAGGGGAACCAAATAACTTCGAAAGGGCACGACGGAAGTGACTCATTTGGTCGTGAGAGACTTCACAAGACTTTTATGCAACCAGGTCAGTTGTTAGCGGTGATATTGTGAAGCGGAAACGTCAGAGAAACGCTGAAGATAATCAGTGCTGTTGTGCTACAGGTTTCTTCCATTCGTCCTAGTACTCCATTCGTCACTCTTCCTACCTAGGATATCTTCATCATTCAGCGGTAATGCAGCATTTCTCCTGCTTCAGTTCTGCTAATCTCACTTCCATGGAACAGCTCCTCCCCCCCCTCCCCCTCCCCACAAACGTCACCACCCCAACAACGATTTCTGATTGTTGAACATTCTTTTTTTCTGTGGTAGCTAAACTTAGAATTTTTGTTCTGTACCTGGCATCGGATGTTACTTTGCCTCTTAAGTAAATAAATTCTCTATTCGTATTCCATTCAAGTCAACTATTGTTTGTAAATAAGATTTACATTAAATGTACTCACAGTCGCGAATATGGATAACCATCAGCTGTAGAATGAAATGACAATTTGTACCGCACCAGGACTTTTGAACATGGATTTACGGCTTAATCTCGTTTTCTTCGTTACTTTTCGTTGCATTTTTTGGGGCGGACGTTCCACGACACCGGTTCAAGTTCGTTGTTGAGCCTTTCGCTCAACTGTGTTAATAGATAGGGCAGCTCACCCTCTGACTGAACACGCTGGGCTATCGTGCCATAAGTAGTCAAACAATGCGTCTAAAACCTGTACTCGTACATCCATTATGTACACTCCCGTACAGGTGAGGCATTTTACACAAAAGTCGCGTGCCCGGTGTCGGCGGATAGATACGATACTGCAGTACCTGTGTTATTCTGAATTACGATGCAAAGTTTCTTTGGACATGCATACATGTCCAAACGAACGGGTGCTGCGGCGACTACAGCCGTTATGAAATCCATTAAATGTGTTAGCAATCGCGAATACGCCTAACCATCAGTTATAGAACGGGATAGCGACGGTGAAAAGCTATTCCGGACCGCGAGTCGAACCCGGATTTCCCGCTTATGGCGGTCGCCTTACCATAAGGCTATCCGAGCACTCTGCCCGGCCAGCCTCATACGACATGTGGAAATTTGGGTCTGGGCGTGGTGCGTAGTCGGAGAGCGTAATAAAAGACGAGTAAAATACTAAGCGATCAAATAGAACACATGTCATATGACGTCCACCCCGACCAACTACAGAGAGCTGCGAAGAGGGAGAAAAGGTAAGGTGAACGCTCGGGAAAAGCGGGACATCCGGGTTCGAGACCCGTTCAGGCACAAATTTTTATTTTCATTATTCCATTCGACAGCTGATGGTTGTCCATGTTCGCAGTTATGAATACATTTGAAATATTTCAAACCGGTTGCAGCCGCCGCACTGCCTCTTCCTTTGGATGTGCATGCATGTCCGAAGGATCTTTGCACTGGAATTCAAAATATCACAGACACTGTAATATCGTAAATAAGTTTTACTCGCGACTGGTTTTTGGTTTTATTTACCTTTACACTGTAATGTAATTTCGATACACCTTCATTTCAACTAATATTCCTTTCCGTTGTTTCTGCCAGTATCACTAGGTCATCTACAATTTCAACGCGTCTGTTGTCCCTCCTGATAGTGTTGTGAGGGTGTTTGATATTATTCTAGAAGTAAGCAATTAACATATATGGGCCACTGAATGACGAATGGAATGAAACGAATAGAATATGACCATAGGCTAGATTCGGTGTTGGACCGACATTTCTACTTCACAACTGACCTAGTTTCATTAAACTCCTGTGGTTTCTCTCACGGACTAGTGTGCCGCTTCTGTCGTGCCAATTTGAATTTATTTCATTCACCTAGTCACTCATTCTGACAGAACATGTCTTTACTATTCAAGCATTCTGCATATGTTTCTGTATTTCGGGATGCGTAGCTTGGTTCAAATGGTTCAAATGGCTCTGAGCACTATGGGACTTAACATCTGAGGTCATCAGTCCCCTAGAACTTAGAACTACTTAAACCTAACTAACCTAAGGACATCACACACATCCAAGCCCGAGGCAGGATTCGAACCTGCGACCGTAGCAGCCGCGCGGTTCCGGACTGCAGCGCCTAGAACCGGGTGGCCACCGCGGTCGGTTGCGTAGCCTGATTTCACATATTCGGATTCGGCGATATGTCCAAAAATCTTTGTATACACAGCTGAACGCCAACACCAAATGTCACACATGCTTATGAGCAACGACAGAGGATTTAGATTAGTCGTAGAATATTCAGTATAGAGGTGCTACGTCTCTTTTCATTGTCCTATTTCCAAGAAGAAAGTTAAAAACAAAAAACAAAACAAAAACAAGCAAACGGACTACCATTGTCACGCCGATTAGTGTCAAAAAACTCCATTATTTCTTTGGAAGAATATGAGACGATTTAGTGGTTTGATGGACCCAGGAACATGATACGATACATAAATGTCCTCGAGTGGACCAGGTGGACAACTGAATGACACTATTTCCCGAGTATTTTGCGGTAATACTGCTGGAATTAGCTGGACGAGTGTCGTGATTTTGGGACTTTTTCTAGCTAGTATCGTTGGCAAATGACAGCAGGAATATATATATTAGTAACACGCTTACGACACAGTGACAGTCGTTTGGAATCGGACCTTTCCTGTTCTGAACGCAAAGACCGTTACACTGTAAAAGGCCAAGTGACGCAGATATGAAGGCGTTATCCACGTATTTTGGAGGAACAGGCCTCAAATCCTTGTCAGCTATCCAGAATTAGGATCTCTGCGATTTCTGTTAATCAAAAATGTTCAAATGGCTCTGAGCACTATGGGACTTCACATCTGAGGTCATCAGTCCCCTAGAACTCAGAACTACTTAGACCTAACTAACCTAAGGTCATTACACAAATCCATGCTCGAGGCAGGATTCGAACCAGCGACCGTTGCGGTCACGCGGTTCCAGACTGCAGCGCCTAGAACCCTTCGGCCACACCGGCCGGCTTCTGTTAATCGGTTAAGCCTAATACCCAGACAGTCATTTGGAGAGGACACAGGAGGCAATCATCCCCTCCCTTCTCAAATACGAGCTTGTTATCCATTTTCAACGAGTTCGTGTTGCTGTCCCTTCCTTCCTTCCACTGCATTGTGTTTCAAAGCATGTCACATGAATTTGGGGACTTATTATTTCAAAGACCCTATCTGAACTTCATCACACATGTCTGCGATCGGTAAGAGGTAAGCTGGGTATCTGTCCAACTTTCTCAAAAACCAGCTAACAACTATTTATTTGTCATAGTTGGCGTCATGTCTTATGAACCGGGATCTTTTTGTTATGATAAGTAAACAAACACCGTCTGGATCACAACTTTTTATTTACCGGCAACCGGTTACAATCTGAGCTGCCAATCATCTTCAGGTCTGGCAGTTTATCATTGTTGTTGTTGTTGTTGTGGTCTTCTGTGGTGTCACCGCCAGACACTACACTTGCTAGGTGGTAGCCTTTAAATCGGCCGCGGTCCGTAAGTATACGTCGGACCCGCGTGTCGCCACTATCAGTGATTGCAGATCGAGCGCCGCCACACGGCAGGTCTAGAGAGACTTCCTAGCACTCGCCCCAGTTGTACAACCGCCTTTGCTAGCGATGGTTCACTGACAAAATACGCTCTCATTTGCCGAGACGATAGTTTAACATAGCCTTCAGCTACGTCATTTGCTACGACCTAGCAAGGCGCCATTATCAGTTATTATTGATATTGATTCATGTACCGTCAAGACCGACGTTCACCATTAATGGATTAAAGTTAAGTATTCCACCAGCTACGTCCGTTTTTCTAAATTCTAATTTCCTTGTCCTGTTCCAGACCTCACGCCAGCCTGCGTGAGCTAAAACGCGTGCCTTTCGGCCTCCTTCTAGTAACACGGTGTTGGCTCTCCTGCCAACCAAAACAGTCTTCAGTCCTGAGACTGGTTTGATGCAGCTCTCCATGCTACTCTATCCTGTGGAAGCTTCTTCATCTCCCAGTACCTACTGCAGCCTACATCCTTCTGAATCTGCTTAGTGTATTCATCTCTTGGTCTCCCTCTACGATTTTTTACCCTCCACGCTGCCCTCCAGTACTAAAACTCCTCATTAGTTATGTGATGTACCCATCTAATCTTCAGCATTCTTCTGTAGCACCACATTTCGAAAGCTTCTATTCTCTTCTTGTCTAAACTATTTATCGTCCATGTTTCACTTCCATACATGGCTACACTCCATACAAATACTTTCAGAAACGACTTCCTGACACTTAAATCTATACTCGATGTTAACAAATTTCTCTTCTTCAGAAACGCTTTCCTTGCCATTGCCAGTCTACATTTTATGTGCTCTATACTTCGGCAATCATCAGTTATTTTGCCCCCCAAATAGCAAAACTCGTTTACTACTTTAAGTGTCTCATTTCCTAATCTAATTCCTCAGCATCACCCGACTTAATTCGACTACATTCCATTATCCTTGTTTTGCTGTTGTTGATGTTCATCTTATATCCTCCTTTCAAGACACTGTCCATTCCGTTCAACTGCTCTTCCAAGTCCTTTGCTGTCTCTGACAGAATTACGAGTAGAATGTCATCGACGAACTTCAAAGTTTTTATTTCTTCTCCATGGATTTTAATACCTACTCCGAACTTTTCTTTTGTTTCCTTTACTGCTTGCTCAATATACAGATTGAATTGCATCGGGGAGAGGCTACAACCCTGTCTCACTCCCTTCCCAACCACTGCTTCCCTTTCATGTCTCTCGACTCAGTTCTGCGAAAATAACGTAAAAACAAGGATGTGTATTTTTATGGTAGTTTCGCAGTATTTGATAATTATTTTTTACACCTAAGTAAAAATGGATACAAGTTCCTCGTACCTATTTTTCAGTATTTTGCTGGAATCCTTTATCTAATATTAAAAACGATCAGAATACTTTTATCAGTACTAACGGCCTGCAGACGAGGCTAGTCGTTGCAGCTCGCAGGTAGACTTCACTTCGACTGCAGATGTCTCTGCCTTCCAGGGGCCGGCGTCGATTCTCATTACTAGTCCCGTATTTCCGTTCGCAAAGTCACTGACATGCCTTCACCATAAAATAACTGGCGGCGAGGGAGCTGCATATCGTGTGAGTTCTGGGAACGTCCAAGTAGAACGGCACCACGTTCTTGGAAACATGAGAGATTTTGCCCGTAAAAACACGGCGGGAAGTCGTGAGACCTGTTAGCCTAAATGTAACATCCGCATTCAGCAGCGCAAGTTTAAACCAGGTAAAAAGTGCGGCGTGGAATTTACCCAGTTACGTATTCAAATCCGCTAAAACGTATATCAACTAAACTAACCACATGTGTGTTTAAAAAGTGTAACAAACTGCTCTGACTGGTGAAATCGATTGAACATCATATCTACTGATATTTGCTGGATGTTTAAACCTTTGTGACGGATCGAGGTCGAGCCCAAAACTTAATCTTTCGCTGGCAATAACCTTACTTTAGGAGCTATCAAAGCACGAGTCGTGGCCGTCCCTCACAGCCTCATTGCTGCTAGGATCCACTCATAGTTTCCAAACTTCACAGAAGCCGTTCCGCCCACCACCCACCTTACATACTACCGTCTCCTCATGTAGCCACGAACCACAAAACATTACAAGAGGGTACAGCCACAACAAAAAACATATACAGGGTGATTCAAAAAGAATACCACAACTTTAGGAATTTAAAACTCTGCAACGACAAAAGGCAGAGCTAAGCACTATCTGTCGGCGAATTAAGAGAGCCATAAAGTTTCATTTAGTTGTACATTTGTTCGCTTGAGGCGCTGTTGACTAGGCGTCAGCGTCAGTTGATGCTAAGATGGCGACCGCTCAACAGAAAGCTTTTTGTGTTATTGAGTACGGCAGAAGTGAATCGACGACAGTTGTTCAGCGTGCATTTCGAACGAAGTATGGTGTTAAACCTCCTGATAGGTGGTGTATTAAACGTTGGTATAAACAGTTTACAGAGAATGGGTGTTTGTGCAAAGGGAAAAGTTCTGGACGGCCGAGAACGAGTGATGAAAATGTAGCACGCATCCAGCAAGCATTTGTTCGCAGCCCAGGAAAATCGACTCGCAGAGCTAGCAGAGAGCTGCAAATTCCACAATCAGCTGTATGGAGAGTCCTACGAAAAAGGTTAGTTATGAAACCTTATCGTCTGAAATTGGTTCAAGCACTGTCTGCAGCTGATAAGATTAAAAGAATCGATTTCTGTGATTTTATCCTTGCTCAAATGGAAACAGATGAATCTTTCGTTTCAAAGATTGTGTTTAGTGATGAAGCAACTTTCCACACTAACGGGAAAGTCAACCGTCACAATGTCTGTATATGGGGCACTGAGAATCCGCGGGAAACAACTCAGTATGAACGTGACTCGCCTAAGGTGAACGTTTTCTGTGCCATTTCAGCCAATAAAGTTTTGGTCCCTTTTTCTTCGAAGGTGCTACTGTAACTGGACTACAGTATCTGGAGATGTTAGAGAATTGGCTGTTCCCTCAGCTCGAACAAGATGCACAACAATTCATATTTCAGCAGGATGGAGCGCCACCACATTGGCACTTATCTGTCCGTAACTACCTGAACGTCAACTACCCGAGGCAATGGATTGGCCGCCAGGCAGCCCGAGACAGAGCACTTCATCACTGGCGTCCAAGAAGCCCTGATCTTACCCCCTGCGATTTTTTCTTATGGGGGTATGTTAAGGATATGGTGTTTCGGCCACCTCTCCCAGCCACAATTGATGATTTGAAACGAGAAATAACAGCAGCTATCCAAACTGTTACGCCTGATATGCTACAGAGAGTGTGGAACGAGTTGGAGTATCGGGTTGATATTGCTCGAGTGTCTCTGAACTTGTTTTTGAGTGAAAAAAAACCTTTTTAAATACTCTTTGTAATGATGTACAACAGAAGGTTATATTATGTTTCTTTCATTAAATACACAGTTTTAAAGTTGTGGTATTCTTTTTGAATCACCCTGTATAATACGTATCTAGAAGATCTACAAGTGAGATGGTCTTAAGGGGCTCCGGAACGCCCTATACTTGCAATGTTAAAATAACGCTTATAAATTACATCTTTCCTCACAAAGTTTTTGAGGTAGGAAGTTGAACTTTTTACAGATTATTTATTGGAATATGGGCTACAACTTAACACAGGGATTTTACAAAATTTTAGTTCAGTTATTAAAGATGAATTTTTTTCAATTGTAATGAAAATTCACAACATTTTTTTGCAATTTTTTATTTATATATTCAAAAATATACAGTTTTTTGGAAAAAGGCTGTGTTAAATTATGCAGAAGGTACTGTGTAACATTTACTGAAAGTTTGAAACAAATATGTTTGGAAGATCCTTAGAAAACATGTAATTAGTATGAGAAAATAAAAGTTTTGAGAATCGAGCGACAAAGATTGGATTAACTTTTTAGTGCATTCCAGGTCCATAGGATGGATTATCTTCATCCTCTGCAAACTCCTCCTCCAGCTTCCTCTTGTTCCTCCTCCTGTTTACTCTTGCTTGTATTTCTAGACACTTTACAGCCCTGTCTGCAGCCCGAAGGCGTTCCTTGTCTAAAGCAAGCATCGCTCGTACCATGTTAGAACCTATCTTCATTCCCATATTTCTAAATACCTTTGGGTTTCCAACATTTCTCCTTTTCTTAAAAGCCTTCAGAGGATTTCTAATAACTTTACTTTTACTCATTATTATTATTATACTTCAACAAAACAGAGACTCAAGAAACAGAATTAATTACGAATATTTTCGAGATAACGACAGAGTAAATAAACATGAAACAATCGACAATCACACCAGCGATATATATTGAACCATCACAGGTTAGCCACAACACATACTTTATCTCACATCACTAAAATGTACCTGATGAACACGGACGTTAATAATAACACCATTTGACAGCAGTTTAACACCGCCACAGTGGGTCACGCCCATGTAGAACACATTTCAAAACAAAATTTAAAAATAGTTGTAGTCTTCGGAATTGAATAAATTATATATCTATTAAAAGGTAATAGTCTGCAGATTCAGAAAACGCAAAAAAAGGGAAAATTGAACTTTTCATGATTTTGAGCCTTTCCGGAGCCCCTTAATGATGTGTCACTTCCAAGTAACATAGTTCGATAAAACTTGGACCATACATAGAAAGAACTGGCGCAATAAAGACAATAACTGAAAAAAATACGCAGTGAGACGAACAGAAATTACACTTTTATTCAAAGACAACAATTAAACTGTAGCCAGTGCGGTTTATGATGGCCCCCGGACATTAAAAAAGGTGGGACGTTGTTGTTAATAGGGTGTGTGATCACCACGGATGGCAATACATACTCTGCAACACGCTTCCGTGCTGATCACAAGGTTCTTAAGCAGTTCATGTAGTTTGGCGTTGCGTTTATCCACCAGCGCGGTCGATAACTAATGGGTGGGCGCTGGTGCCTTAGCGTACTGCACTACGCGTCCCCAAGGCATTCCTCACGTCCTCCGGAGAATGGGCAGGCCAGCGCATTCGCCGAATGTCCTCTCGTTCCAAGAGTACCTCCATCTGCGCATTTCGAAACCGTCGAGGATTATCATCTACAAAAAGGAAGTAAGGGCCAAATACACCACTCCATATCATACCAGCTTCAATCATGTTCCTCTCTCTGAGAATGAGATTTTCCCAGGTATTTATCAATCCTACCAACTTTAACTCTTCCCCACCTATCCCACTCCACATCAGGCCTCACCCCTTATTTCCCTCTCCATCTCTCCCTAACCCTTTCCTCTTGATACCAGTATCCTTCCCACATGCCAAACGCCTCCTCAACCCTTACTCTTCTGCTATGTGCCTTCCAAATGTATACATTTTTGGTTTTAGCTTTGATTTTACTTTAAAAAGAAGACAACACTCTCAATCTTTATATGTTTCACATTGAATAACTTTAGATTTTTTCGATATATTTTAAAAGCTCTTTGTTGAAGAGCGCAATGTTGTATCGTTGACAGCCCACCCACAGAAAGAAAGGAAGAAAAAAATGATCGTTCGGCCGTAGTAATTTAGTTCTATCCACTCGAAGCAGTTCAGGTGGATAGTTAGCCTATATTTTTATATAGTGCAACTGTTCTAAATGGTTAAGAATTTATTTACTTGTTACGAATAACGTGGCTGCTTTTCCTACGGTAAAAAAATCCACAAATGAAATGCGACATTAATTTACGTTCATTGTATTCATTTACCGATTTCAAAATATATATACATTGCAACATTCCCAAGAGTCAATAAACGATGTTGATTAAACTTGGCGACTGTGTAGAGGGGGCAATCTAATGAAATAGGTATTTTTTGTTTGTGCCCAGTTTCACTTTTAAGGAATAAAATACACCACAAAACGTAATGTGGCATTTTAGGTTTGGAGGGAATATCTTCAAAACGATTACACATAAAATAATGTTTCTCGTATAAAAGTTTATATTTAATTAACGTTCTTGAAATCTGTGTAATCGAATTTTGTAATAATCTGAAATTTTGGAAAATACCCCGTCACCATTAATTATGTTTGAAAAGTGAAAACTTTTGTTACAACATAAATTAAAAACGCTTCCAAGCTACATACATCATTGTGTAATAAAGCTGGTTTCTGTATTACTATTTTTGGAATATAAGATGTACACAATGTGCTTTCAGAGTATTTTCAACTTACCTAGTTAAAATATCTAGACATTCATTACTAGCCTAATTATTTATTTTTCTTTTATTGATATACTGATACTGATATATAAAGATGTTACCTCCAAACTTAATATGCTAATTACCCCTTAAAAGTGAAATTGGGCACAAACAAAACAAAAAAATGTACTGCAACGTTTTCCCCCTTCTATACAACCACCAACTTTCATCAGGATCGTTTATTGATACTTGGGAATGTTCCCTTGTGAGTGAGATACATAATCAACACACGACTTAGTAATCGCTGTGCTCCTTCCTGGTTGCAGTCGCAACGTCAAACACACTGTTGAACAAAAGTTTGGAATACTATCATAAAATGTAGTCTACGATACTAGAGGTCTCTTTGACCTAAACACTTCACGCATTATCCAGTTAGAGCCAATATACTGGACAGTGTTTACTACTGGCATGCTTTGTGGCCGTTTCCCAGTCATGTAATCAAACCGCTGCCGCAGCGGCACACCTCGACCAGTCCAGTATCAACAACAGCTTCATTCAATTTGCCTTCAGCACTGCAGTAATATGATACGTAGAGGCATACAACACTTTAACATATGTAAGTAGGCTGTTTAGGTTTTTTTATTGATAACGCCACCTCAGTATGAAAATCACCGGCTGTGCCGTGTGCAGTCTGTGGCTGCTTTGCATTGTTGTAATACTCAACCATTGTAGTGTTAGGCAGCTGGCTGTGAACAGCGCGTAGCGCTGGGCAGTTGGAGGTGAGCCGCCAGCAGTGGTGGATGTGGGGAGAGAGATGGCGGAGTTTTGTAATTTGTCATGATATCAAGGTAAATACATTGTTGGTTCTCTATTAATATCTTTTATTTGCTAACTATCCCTATGAGTAGTTAGTGCCTTCCATAGTTCGAATCTTTTATTTAGCTGGCAGTAGTGGCGCTCGCTGTATTGCAGTAGCTTGAGCAGCGAAGATTTTTGTGAGGTAAGTGATTTGTGAAAGAGATAGTTTAATGTTAGTCAGGGCCATTCTCTTGTAGAGAATTTTGAAAGTCAGATTGCGTTGCGCTAACAAAATATTGTGTGTTGAAAGTCAGATTGCGTTGCGCTAAAAAATATTGTGTGTCAGTTTAAGCACAGTCATGTAAAATTGTTCAAAGGGGAAGTTTCACATAGTCAGTAGTTTCAGCAAATCATACACAGCAACATGGTGCCAATCGGGTACATGTCACTCAAAATGATGTGTTTAAGGCGTGCAGAAAATACAGAGAACAGGAAAGGTGAAAGATAGACCTCGCAGTGATAGTCCTAGACAACATCAATGCAGGATCGTTTCCTCCAATTGTCGGCTCGCAGGCGCCCAATATCAGCTGCCAGAAATATTGAATATGACTTTTTCCGGACCACAGAGATTCGTATCTCAGACCAAACAGTGAGTAGAAAATTACATCAGGGTGGTCTTCATTCCAGAAGACCAATTGAGAAGTGTTGCATTGAACCAGCGGAACCAATGCAATCGAAGGACCTGGTCTTTTGCACACCACGACTGGACCGTTGCAGAATAGAGTAATGTCTTGTTTGCTGACGAGATCAGGATGTGTTTGCCACCGGACACTAGACATTTCATGGTCTGGAGAAGCGCTAGACGACACCAGGAACGCCGATACTTCCATGAAAGTCCATTCGTTTATAGGTGGATGTGTAATATTCTGGGCGTCAATAATGGTGGGACAGTGAATCTCTCTGATTCCCACCCACGGCAATTTGACTGGTCTCCGGTACCTCCAAGAGGTCCTACAAGGCCCTACAGATGTGACGTCGATGACAATTTCATTCTAGTCGACGACAATCTAAGACCTCTCCGTACTTCAGCTGTGTCTCGGTACCTGTAGAGAAGCGACGTCCACAGAATGTAATGCCAGCACAGTCTCCAGATATGAATGTAACTGAGCATGCGTGAGACCTGTTGAAAGTGGCTACTGCACAGCGTCCGAATCCGCCTGATAATCTTCAGGACCTCACTGAAACTGACATTGAATAGTGGGACCTCATACCCCGAGACAAAGTTGATGGTCTCATCCAGGGCATGCTCCGCAGAGTGGAAGAAGTCATCAGTGTGGGGGGACATACTCACCATGAAAGACTGATAATCTTCATCACGAGAAAAAAGATTTTCACTGTTCTTGTTTTCAGGGCGTAAACTTAGGAGAGAGCCTGCTTTGTTTTTTGATTAACCAAAATCGTTCTTGTTTTCAGAAGGAATTATGTTCATTTTGTTAATAAGGTACTGTATAAACCACAATGGGTCTACTATATGAAGTCATTGTAGTACACTCTACGATATTCCAAACTTTTTTTGAGGTGTTTATATGTTCCCAACATAATATTCTTACAGTTACAAGATTCTCGATCCTTAAACTTTAAATTACTTTCAAAATCTTTACTGCACCACAGTGTTGACATGAAGAGGACATGTGGTTGATGAATTCGACTATGGAATACGTAGCCTCGTAAGAAGTCCATGCTTTCGCAGTTAAATAAAAAGGAAAAGAGGGAAGGAAGATTGGGTTTAACGTCCCGTCGACATCGAGGTCCAGTAGCAAAATCCCTTGAAAAGACAATAACTCAGTCTTTTCATTTTCTCATTGAATCCTACTACATCACAATTTACAATCTCACATATGTGTTTTATCAAGGTTAGACATATATTATCTTTCTTCCCATTCTAATTTCTTTACTTACATGATTTCATTTTGCAATACAGTTGGTATAAAGCAAACGAGTAACATACACATGATCTGATCAAAAGTATCCGGATACATTTTAATGTACATAATATGGAATGTGTCCACCCTTCGCCTTTATGAGGACTTCATCTCAGTCGGGGATACTTTTAATTGGGTACCTGAATGTTTGTGGACGAGTGGCAGCCCATTCTTCCTCAAGAGTAGAAACCAGAGAAGGTAGTGAAGTTGGACGCCGGTGTCTGGACCGAAGTCGACGTTCTAACTCATCCCAAAAGTATTCCACTGGGTTCAGGACGGGACTCTGGGCACGCCAGACCATATCAGGGCTGTTATCGTCCACATATAATTGCATCGCATCTCCTTCTTTACGAGATGGTGCATTGTGGTTCTGACACAAACAGCCATTATCTACGAACTGCTCCTCTACTGTACCCCGTATACAATGCTGTAAAATGTGTTCATATACTTCCACATTTAATGTTTCCTTAAGCGCACTGAGGGGATCACACCATAACGACGAGAAACTGCCCCATTCCTTAACACCGCTGCCTACGTCTTTACTGTTGGCACTGCACACGCTGGTATGTAACGTACTCTGGGTATTTGACAAACCCAAAAACTTCCATCGGACTTTCGTAGGGCACAACTGAATCGTCACTCCTAATCACTGGTTCCTAGTCATCCACTGTCCAGTGGCGTTGATCTCTACATAAAACTTCTCTAGATTGTCGCACAGATGACAAAATGATAGATATCGAAATAGATGACAGAGGGATGGAAAAACAATTAAAATCGCTCAATAGAGGAAAGTCCGCTGGACCTCATGGGATACCACTGCGATCTTACACAGTGAACGCGAAGGAACTTGCACCCCTTTATTGAAGCGGTGTTCCGTAGGTCTCTAGAAGAGCGTAGCGTTCCAAAGGATTGGAAAAGGGCACAGGTCATCCCCGTTTTCAAGAAGGGAGGTCGAACAGATGTGCAGAACTATAGACCTATATCTCTAACGTCGATCAGTTGTAGAATTTTGGAACACGTATTACGTTCGAGTATAATGACTTTTCTGGAGACTAGAAATCTACTCTGTAGGAATCAGCATGGGTTTAGAAAAAGACGGTCGTGTGACACCCAGCTCGCGCTATTCGTCCACGAGACTCAGAGGGCCATAGACATGGGTTCTCAGGTAGATGCCGTGTTTCTTGACTTCTGCCAGGCATTTGATACAGTTCCCCACAGTCGTTTAAAGAACAAAGGAAGAGCATATGGACTATCAGACCAATGGTGTGATTGGATTGAACACTTCCTAGATAACAGAACGCAGCATGTCATTCTCAATGGAGAGAAGTCTTCCGAAGTAATAATGATTTCAGGTGTGCCGCAGGAGAGTGTCGTAGGACCGTTGCTATTCACAATATATATAAACGACCTTGTGGATAACATCGAAAGTTCACTGAGGCTGTTTGCGGATGATGCTGTGGTGTATCGAGAGGTTGTAACAATGGAACATTGTACTGAATTGCAGGAGGATCTGCAACGAACTGACGCATGGTGCAGGGAATGGCAACTGCATCTCAATGTAGACAAGTGTAATATGATGCGAATACATAGAAAGAAAGATCCCTTATCATTTAGCTACAATATAGCAGGTCAGCAACTGGAAGCAGTTAATTCCACAAATTATCTGGGAGTAGGCATTAGGAGTGATTTAAAATGGAATGATCATATAAAATTAATCGTCGGTAAAGCAGATGCCAGACTGAGATTCATTGGAAGAATCCTAAGGAAATACAGTCCGAAAACAAAGGAAGTAAGTTACAGAACACTTGTTCGTCCACTGCTTGAATACTGCTCACCGGTGTGGGATCCGTACCAGATAGGGTTGATAAAAGAGGTAGAGATGATCCAACGGAGAGCAGCGCGCTTTGTTACAGGATCATTTAGTAATCGCGAAAGCGTCACGGAGATGATAAACTTCAGTGGAAGACTCTGCTGGAGAGACGCTCAGTAGCTCGGTACGGGCTTTTGTTGAAGTTTCGAGAACATACCTTCACCGTGGAGTCAAGCAGTATATTGCTCCCTCCTACGTATATCTCGCGAAGAGACCATGAGGATAAAATCAGAGAGATTACAGCCCACACAGAGGCTTTCCGACAATCCTTCTTTCCACGAACAATACGAACTGGAATAGAAGGGAGAACCGTAAGGTGGCTTGCGGGGTATGGATGTCGATGTAAATGTAGATCTCAAGTGTCACTTAGTACTGACTGCAGAAATATACACAACTGTATGCGATAGGACGATCTGCTCGAAGTTTTTAGTCCATTCTTTTCAACCCCCTGCTCACAGTCATTGTGCCAACTGGACTGCTGGTAGCATTTTGGAAGTCACGAATGATTGCTTCGACTGATATCACGCGATTTCTTACAGCCACCCTCCGCAACGCTCGACCGTTCCAAAAAAAATGGTTCAAATGGCTCTGAGCACTATGGGACTTAACATCTGAGGTCATCAGTCCCCTAGAACTTAGAACTACTTAAACCTAACTAACCTAAGGACAGCACACAACACCCAGCCATCACGAGGCAGAGAAAATCCCTGACCCCGCCGGGAATCGAACCTGGGAACCCGGGCGTGGGAAGCGAGAACGCTACCGCACGACCACGAGATGCGGGCTCGACCGTTCCAGATCGTCAGTACATGCGATCAACCTAGTATTAGTTTAGCTGTCGGTGTTGCTTCGCGTTTCGACTTCACAATCACACTTAGGGAGCTTTAGAAGTGTTGAAATGTCCCTGCTGGTTTTGTTGTTCAGGTGACATCGAATGAATACTGCACGTTCGAAGGCACTCTGAGCTCTCCTGACCGACCGATTCTGAAGTTAATGTTTCTCCACAGACAACACTTCTTTTTACTGTAGGGTACGCTTCTCTTTACATCTGGAGTTCAATTCCGCATTGCATAGAGGTGCCCGAATCAGATGGTGTCGTATCAATAATTAATATGGAAAAGGATGCAAGTCTACCATGTAAAAGTAAAACCTCACTTCTGGTACAATTTAGTCACTATAAACAAGTGAATAAGTGGACACACTTCAACACTTCTGGTTTCTCAATGAAACACATTAATTTCCAACCAAGTTACAAGGTCTGACTTAGATAATAAGCTACACTGGTGACCAAAATTAAAGCAACAAACCGCTATTTCCCAGTCTCGTGTCTAACTCACGATATAATCATTCAAACTGTCAACAGATGTCCGCACTATCATTTTCGGCACAGCAAATGGTATTCCGGTCAACGGACAAACACGCCAAAGATGACGTCAGTTCAAAAATGGTTCAAATGGCTCTGAGCACTATGGGACTTAACATCTGTGGTCATCAGTCCTCTAGAACTTAGAACTACTTAAACCTAACTAACCTAAGGACATCACACACATCCATGCCCGAGGCAGGATTCGAACCTGCGACCGTAGCAGTCGCGCGGTTCCGGACTGAGCACCTTAACCGCGAGACCAACGCGGCCGGCGATGACGTCAGAACACCTATAAAACGGAGTAGAGTATGCCCGGTAGTCCACATCCACAATCGATGTGTATACAGTCACAGACGGTGGAGTATGGCATAGAGAAGACGCCTTACCAGACTCTGCGGTGGAGGGACATAGGAAAATGGAAACAGGACAGTAGCGAACTGATGTGGCACGATGGCTTAATGTGAAAGGTTCTGTTGTTTCTCGGATGTGGCGACAGATTAGAGAGACCGAAACTGTATCCCGAAGACCAAGGCAGGGTCCACCACGTGTGACATCAAAAAGAGATGACCGTTATTTGGCTGTAAGGATACGACGAATCGCCTAAGTACTGCACAGCAACTGACATCTGAAAACGCAGCATCCAAAGGGCGTGTTGTAACGAGGCAAGCGGTGTAGAGAAGGCTACGGCAGAGTGGCCTTTATTGTCAGAGACCTGCAGGATATGTACTTCTGACACGTCTTCACAGAAGAGAGCTGGCCGTTGTGGCCGAGCTGTTCTAGGCGCTTCAGTCTGGAACCGCGCGACCGCTACGGTCCCACGTTCGAATCCTGCCTCAGGCATGGATGTGTGTGATTTCCTTGTGTTAGTTAGGTTTAAGTAGTTCTAAGTTCTAGGGGACTGGTGATCTCAGATGTTAAGTCCCATAGTGCTCGGAGCCATTTGAACCACAGCAGAGAACGTCTGGAGCGAATGTGGTACACGATTTCAGGACCCAAAAACTGTAGATAGAGACCGATACCGACAAGGTTCCATAACGGTGTGGGGAGGGATTATGTTGACCACTCGAACACCTCTTCAAGAAACTGTGCGGGTGAATCGGCACGGTTTAACTGCTATCAGGCATCGTGACGACATCTTTGGACCTCATGTGTGGTTGTTGCGAGATTCTGTCGGCCAAGACTTCGTACTGATGGACGATAATGCTCGACCGCATAGAGCACGGATGGTTAATGTTTCCTTGGAAACGGAAGATATTGTACACATGTCGTGGCCTGCTCGTTCTCCCAATTTTAATCCCCTAGAGCATGTCTGGGATACATTAGGTAGACGGCTTGTAGCACGTCACCATCCACCAACCACTCTCCAAGACTCGTGACCAGCTCTGCAGGAGGAATGGGCGTTATTGCCTCTAGGTGACATTCACGACTTTATTCACAGCATGATCCGTTCGTTGTCATGCCTGTATTGCTGTCAAAGATGGTCACACCCAATACTGAGCACATTAACCAGTTTCGTAACGTGTGTGAAAATCCGTTAAGTTGGAAGAAACGAAGAAGATTTTTGTCTACGGTTATGCATGTAGCAGTTGTTTACGTCCTGTATTCTTTACAGTGTTTTTACTTCACTGTCAGCAGATGGCAGTAATAAGAGTCGAGGGGCATGAAAGGGAAGCAGTGGTTGGGAAGGGAGTGAGACAAGGCTGTAGCCTATCCCCGATGTTGTTAAATCTGTATATTGAGCAAGCAGTAAAGGAAACAAAAGAAAAAATTGGAGTAGGAATTAAAATCCATGGAGAAGAAATAAAAACTTTGAGGTTCGCGAATGACATTGTAATTCTGTCAGAGACACCAAAGGACCTGGAGGAGCAGCTGAACGGAATGGACAGTGTCTTGAAAGGAGGATAAAATATGAAGATCAACAAAAGCAAAACGAGGATAATGGAATGTAGTCGTTTTAAATCGGGTGATGCTGCGGGAATTAGATTAGGAAATGAGACGCTTAAAGTAGTAAAGGAGTTTTGCTATTTGGGGAGCAAAATAACTGATGATGGTCGAAGTAGAGAGGATATAAATGTAGACTGGCAATGGCAAGGACAGCGTTTCTGAAGAAGAGAAATTTGTTAACATCGAGTATAGATTTAAGTGTCAGGAAGTCGTTTCTGAAAGTATTTGTATGGAGTGTGGCCTTGTGTGGAAGTGAAACACGGACGGTAAATAGTTTAGACAAGAAGAGAATAGAAGCTTTCGAAATGTGGTGCTATAGAGGAATGCTGAAGATTAGATGGGTAGATCACATAACTAATGAGGAGGTACTGAATAGAATTGGAGAGAGGAGAAATTTGTGGCACAACTTGACTAGAAGAAGGGATCGGTTGGTAGGGCATATTCTGAGGCATCAAGGGATCAGTAATTTAGTATTGGACGGCAGTGTGTAGGGTAAAAATCGTAGAGGGAGACCAAGAGATGAATACACTAAACAAATTCAGAAGGATGTAGGTTGCAGTAGGTACTGGGACATGAAGAAGCTTTCACAAGATAGATTAGCATGGAGAGTTGCATCAAACCAGTCTCTGGACTGAAGACCACAACAACAACATCACCTGTTTATACTGTTTTATGGCAAAATAAACGCAATCTTGCAAAATTTTCGTTTGTTGCTTTAATTTTGGACACCAGTGTACATTACACAACAATAATTACAGAGTAAACACACGCAGAAACGTTTACAACATACAAAACCAAATATAAATCGACGTTATTTTAACATTTTGGCACCATATGTGAACAAATAAATAATTGCATCTTGTAGCAGTAAATATACATCTCTTTTTCTTATTATTTCTTCTCAAAGGTCCTGCACGTTTCTAGTAAGTTATTTGGTGTATTAGTTCTGAACATTGAGCCTTATTCATTCAATTTCTCCAAGAGTTTTCCTCTTGACGCAACTCGTTGTTGTCTTATTCTTCTCTGCAGAGCTTCTCACAGCTTCTCAACAGAATTAACATCCGCAGATCGTGCAGACGTTTCAATAATTTTAGAGTGATATTTTCTTCGAGCTGGAAAATTCTTTCACACTAATCAGTTAACCATCTTTAGGCAATAAATTTATGTTCACCAATTTCAACCGAAAATAAACACCCTTTTAACGTTAAACTGTTGACGCTGTGTTCCATATTGTCTGAAGAATTTTATTTCGCAAGTCTTCATTTGCCCTGCACCATAAAAAGCATCCTACTGTCTGATTTGAAATCCTCCGTCCACTTATAAGACGAAGTGTTGTAACGGTACTCTCGTGAAAGAGAGGCGGGACTGTTCGTGTTACTAAGGAGCTGTTGGTCGTGGCGTATAAGTGCACAACTGTTTTTCGACCTTCAGCTACATCTTTCCGTTGAGACTAATTTGAAAATAAACGGTCAGCTCACTGGCAGTATATGTGCAATTGCTATAGACGGAAGGGGTAAACGGTGGAACTCCTGCCCAACGTTTCGGAAAATGTAGCACTGTAATGTTGTCAGATGTGGAAAGAACATATTGATAAAACCTCAGTTTTTCTGCACCAGTCTCGTTCTTTTGTGTCACACATCGCATACGTTATTCAGTGGAACACGTTTGAGTGAACTACTCGCCCACTGGCAACAAACTAATCGATTTTCATGAAACTCGATTCAGAGAAAGAACACAGTTCAAGGCCGCGCAATAACACGTCACGACAAACTGTTCCTTACAATTACGAGTAGACTTGTTCCCTTTTTTACCGGGCCTTGTGTGATGCTATAGAATAATTAATGTACCCTACAGTCACGTAACGGTGGTGGAGAAATTCACCTGAACGAAAAAAAGACAAACACCTATACTAGAGAAGATGAAACTTGGCTTCAAATAAATTTATGTTATTGGTCTACGCAGTTTACATACCACAGTCAAATATTTAGAGACGTGTTCAGTTTCCACTTCGGCCGTATTTATAAGCTAACATACGTTATTTTATCCACGATTTATTCGTCATCAAGCCATTTTAAATAGTCCTTTGTAGACCGTCAGCTGCACTTGGATGACGAAAAGTCTCACTTCATCTCGAGTTGCTTGCACAGTGAAGTTTTTGGAGAGTTAGAAAAATGTAATCGCACATCTCTTATCACAGATATCGTCACGTAGATTCTTACACAGCTATTCTTGCAGACAGTAGCTGTCTTTCTTTACGCATTATGAGTGATTACGCTTTTAAATTCAGTAGTTTTATACACGCGATTGTCGTTGTGTAAATAGTCTGAATCTGATAGTGTAATTAATCTCAAGTAAATGGTAGTCGTTCTTATGAAAATGTATTTTTACAGAGTACAAAGTCGGACTTTATAAACTAATGTAGCTGTCATTTGCTGTAACATCTGTGTCAGATTCTTTTATGTGGAAATAGTTAACGTTGGGGTGAAATTTTTGTAATGTTTCACAAACTACAATACCAAAGAAAGCATTGATGGGCAGAAAAATTTTGACAGAGGTGCAGACAAGAGTCTAACTAGACGATTTCAAAATGGCCTTAACCATTTCAGATCTGAATTTTTTCTGGACGAAAGGAAATTTTTCTTTATGTGGTAATGCTCTTATGTGATTTTTTAATGATTTTAGATGCAACATTTATGTAAAAATATGTACCCGTCTTCAATACATACTTTGTACATTTTGCTTCCTTTTATGGACTAAAATAACTAATTACGAAATATTCTCTAAAGTAATAAATAGTGAAATGATGATTCAATAATTACGATGCAAAATAATAATAACAATATTCAATTATACAGAGCAATATAACGAAATATTCGTGTATTCTGACGGTCACGAGCTGCTGAGCGCTGTTACATTTACTTGCTGATATTTTCATAGTGATGTCCAACAGTTGACAGCACTTGGGCATGATGAATAGGTTGATCATTCTCAAATGTACCTCAGGTTTCCGTTGGGAAACACTACTTCTGAAGCAGGCAAGACACAGTAAAAATTAATGTACACAACTGTTGCCAGAGGGTCTGAAAGGGCTAAGCAAGAATCGCCCAGTAGCGGACAAATATGTGCACATCTGCAAACAAACACAACTTAAGTGGCAAATGGATATTTCTGTAATCCTATAATCTTGGACCCGAACCTGCATATTGTATTTGTATCCTTCATTAGCTTATTTTTATTTCTTTGCTTGGGGATGTACCTGACAGTAGTTTTAACGGAACGTGAAACGTGGATATGATAATACATATTGCAAGTTCAGTACTTCATGCCCACAATAATACGTAACTATGTAATACTGTTTGCGCGCCCTTAACTGCAACTGAAAAAATTTAATTTTACTGTTTTTCTTTGTATTTGGTGGAATCTTTTTCACCAACTACTTTCAAAAACTTAATTCCTTATAAACCTGTTTCTTGTCCTGCTACTTCGTTTTCAATGTACCTGAAAATGGACTCATGAAAATTGAGCTATAATTCTCCGAAACCGATCTGCGAATAAGTAAACTTTGGCTGCTGCTTCGTGAAAATCCCCTTCTACAATGAAGAACGCACCTGTAGAACCAGCTCGTTCAACCACTACGTGGAAAAGCCTGAGATGTTTACAGAAGGAAGCTGATGAATAAGTAGTATATAAGCTGGAAGCAATATAAATGTAAATAATGGTTAAAGAGCAATCAATGAAGTTTACACCCTCCACTTAATACTGTATTTTAGAGAGAAAATATGCGTACGCTCTCGTCGGCAAGAATATTAGGATGAGTTAAGGCTTGGCACCATCTAAATGACAACAAAAAAGTATCACTTGCAACTTAAAGTAAAAATTTTTGCAACAGCGAAATTGTTTTTGTAGAAAATTATTTTCGATTAATTATCTCATTTATATCGTACAAGAGGAGGCCACGACGTTTGGCTCATGGATTTACTTCAAACTTTGTACACTTTTAATACTCCATTAGGACAACATAATGTGAAAGTAGTATAGGCGTTCTACTTAGGCAATTTCAAGAAAATCCCAAGAGATATTTTACGCGCCTGTGATGTAGCGGTGCGTTACGATCCTGAACACGAGCTGGTGGCAGTCACGTGGTTAGCGTTCAACCTCCGTAATCGACAGTTCGCTGGATCGAGACCCGCTCATCCTTTGCTTTAATTCATATTATTTCGTACTTATTACATTTGAAAGGTAATATGATAAAAAGACACATGTATTTTCACGAACTTTTATTGAATTTCCAGTGTTATATCACTGTTTACTAATTTTTATTATTAAAACAAAGGTTATACGACTTTTATTTCTATAGACAAGTTAAAAACTTTATCAAGCACCTTCAAACTTAATAATATTTGATTTGATGAGAAATAGCTTCTTGTGAAGATGTTATTAAAATACATTCAATAGTACATCGGAAGTTTTCAGCACCGATATTTACGAAAATGTTGCGTTAAGTATAGTTCGCAATCAAATTGTCGGAAGAAAATGAAATTTTTTAAAATGTCAAACAGCTTTGTTTTTGGTTAGAAACTCTGAAGACTGCTTGTACATATGGTAAAATTGCATTAATTCGATCTAATACATGCCGTTTTAATTAATATTTTCCGTGTCTGCATGAAAAATATCATCCTGCAACCTGTAATGTCGAAAGCACACCGAACGATTAATCCCAAATTACCCTCATATTCTGGCATATTGAAAGTCATTGTATTATTGAATAAAGTTGTTTACACCTTTATTTACCGATTTCTGACTCGGGATTTCCAAGCCTGTCCCTCGCCCTTGAAATCTATGTCTGCAGATCGAAGCGTCCATGTGCAAAGCAGTTCTCGCTACCTTACCTGACTGTAGGTATACAGAATTTCGGAAATCACGACAGGCATACATTTTAAGGAAAACTTTACGCGTTTAGTCGTTTACTTATCGATAGCTATAAATATAATATGGTTTGTGATAGTAAAAATTAGCATACAACCAAATAACACTGGAAATTCAATAAAAGTTCATGCGAATAAATGTAATATGTATGAAATAATATGACTACTGTTGAAAACATATAACTTAAAAGAAAGTGCAGGGCTCGATCCAGTGATCCACAGATGACGAAGGCTGAACGCTGACCACATCATCGTTGGCATCTCGTGCGCAGGGTCGCCACGCATAGGTACATAATTGACGAGTAAACCTTCTCTTGCGATTTTCACGAAATCGCCTAAGTAGTACGCCTTACTGTTTGCGTATTATGTTGTCGTAAGGGACTACTAAAAGTCTGAAGTTAATTCGTGATCCGAACGTCGTGGCCTCCCCTTGTTAACAGTGTGTTAACTTTTTTAAAATTTTTATTTTTTATTTTTTGTAGCTTCTCCCTGTGCTCTGTGGCTTCTGTTAGCAAGTCAAATATGCCAAAGTACTAGAAGGTTCATCGAATGACCTTTAAGTTACTTCTCTACCGTTCCACTCTCGAACAGCGCTAGAGAAAAACAAACACTTAAATTTTTCGGTGCGAGCTCTGAGGTCTGTTATTTTATTATGACAATCATTTCTTCCTGTCTGGGTGGGTGCGTAAAAAATGTTTTCACACTCTGATGAGAGAGATGGTGACTGAAATTCCATGAGAAGTTCCTTCCACAGCGAAAAAGCCTTTGTTGTAATGACTGCCACCCCACTTCGTGTACCATATCCGTGACCCTCTCTCCCTTATTTCGCGAAAATACAAAATGAGCTGCCTTCTTTGAACTTTTTCGATGTCTTCCGTCAATTCTCTCTGATGAGGATCCCACACAGCACAGCAGCACTCCAGAAGAGGGCGGACATGCATAGTGTAAGCAGTCTCTTTGATAGACCTGTTACATTTTCTAAGTATTCTGCCAATAAACCGCAGTCTTTGCTTTGCCCACAGTATTATCTACGTGATCGTTCCAATTTAAGTTATTCTTAATTGTAATCCCTAAGTATTTAGTTGGGTTTACAGCCTTTAGATTTTTGTGATTTATCGTGTAATTGAAATTTAGCGGATTCCTTTTAATGTTCACGTGGATGACTTCACACTTTTCATTATTTAAAGTCAACTGCCACTTCTTGTACCATACAGATATCATTTTTCAATTTGTTTTGATCGTATTATGACTTTATTTGTCGGTAGATGCATCATCTGCAAAACGTCTAAGAGACTGCTCAGATTTTCTCTAAGATTTTTTATGTAGATTACTAACAACAGAGGGCCTATAATGCTTTCTTGGGGAACACCAGATAGTATTTCTGTTTTAGTCGATGGCTTCCCAACAATTATTACTAACTGTAACCTTCCCCACAGGAAATCACAGATGCAGTCACACAACTGAGACGATACTCCATAGGCACCCAACTTACTTTCAAGTCGCTTATGTGATAGGTGTCAAAAGCTTTCTGAAAATCTAAAAATATGGAATCAATTTGACGTCCCCTGTCGGTAGCACTCATTATTTACTTACTGCTTGGCGCTACAGCCCACTCTTCTCTGCTGGCTGTCTTGGCTCTCCATCTTCTAACTCGCATTCCTCTCAAGTCGTCCTCTGCGTTGTTTAGCCATCTGGTCTTTGGTCTGTCCCTTACACGGCGTCCACCTGGTTTTCCTTTGAAAACTTTCTTCACTGTGCTGCTCTCCACCATTCTTTCTACAGGTCCCAAACAACGTTGTCTATTACCCTTTATTTCTCTCACGATATCTTGTTTGTTGTACAACTCTATGATCTTATTTTTATGATTCGCCAACACCCCCTATCATTCAATGGTCCCTAAGATTTTCCTAAGTATCTTCTTTTCCTATCTCTACAACAACTCCTCATCATTTTGCGTCATTGTCCAAGTATGATAACCATACATCACCACAGGTCAGACTACTGTACGATACACTGTCAGCTTCAGATTCCTACTAAGGTTTCTTACTTTAAATACTTTAATCAGTGCGAAGTAGCCACTGTTACCAGCTGTAATCCATGCATGTATTTCTTCTCTCATATCATTATTCCCAAGATATCTGACGCTGTCACAGTGTTCAAATTCTTTCCCGGTCTAAGTCACGCTTCTTTCTCCTTCACTATACCTTTCCCTAGATGTTAACATATAATTTGTCTTTGACTGACTAATTGTCAGCCCCATCTCCGCTCCATATCCTTCTAATTTTTCAAGCTTTTCTTCTAGGTCCTGTTTCCTTCTGGATAACAAATCAATGTCATCTGCATATGCAAGAGCTTGCGTCACTCTATTAAAGAGTGTTCCCGCAAGCTTGTCACATTGTGTCTTTCGCATTACCCTCTCCTAGGCGACATTAAACAGAATACTGGAGAGCCACCACCCCGTCGCAACCCTTGGTTAACTTAAAAAAAAAAGTGCCCGCAACCTTTACTTTACACATTGTTCTCCTCAATGCCATTTGGACCAATCTTATTAGTTTGTTGGGTACTCCATTGTCTGGCATTGCCTTCCAGCGTTGATCCCATCTGATAGTACATCTACATTTATACTCTGCAAGTCACCCAACGGTGTGTGGCGGAGGGCACTTTACGTGCCACTGCCATTACCTCCCTTTCCTGTTCCAGTCGCGTATGGTTCGCGGGAAGAACGACTGCCGGAAAGCCTCCGTGCGCGCTCGAATCTCTCTAATTTTACATTCGTAATCTCCTCGGGAGGTATAAGTAGGGGGAAGCATTATATTCGATATTTCATCCAGAAACGCATCCTCTCGAAACCTGGACAGCAAGCTACACCGCGACGCAGAGCGACTCTCTTGCAGAGTCTGCCACTTGAGTTCGCTAAACATCTCCGCAAGGCTGTCACGCTTACCAAATAACCCTGTGACGAAACGCGCCAGTCTTCTTTGGATCTTGCCTATCTCCTCTGTCAACCCGACCTGGTACGGATCCCACACTGACGTGCAATACTCAAGTATAGGTCGAACAAGTGTTTTGTAGGCCACCTCCTTTGTTGATTGACTACATTTTCTAAGGACTCTCCCAATGAATCACAACCTGCCACCCGCCTTACTAACAATTAATTTTATATGATCATTCCACTTCAAATCGTTCCGTACGCATACTCCCAGATATTTTACAGAAGTAACTGCTACCAGTGTTTGTTCCGCTATCATATAATCATACAATAAATGAGCCTTCTTTCTATGTATTCGCAGTACATTACATTTGTCTATGTTAAGGGTCAGTTGCCACTCCCTGCACCAAGTGCCTATCCGCTGCAGATCTTCCTGCATTTCGCTGCAATTTTCTAATGCTGCAACTTCTCTGTATGCTATCATTAGCTGGTTTGAAATCAATGAACAGCTGGTGGACATCGATGTTATAGTCGTGCCATTTTTCAAGGATCTGTCTGATGGTAAAAATCTGATATGTAGCACTCATTACTTCGTGAGAATAAAGAGCTGGCAGTGTATCACAAGAACGGTATTTTCTGAATCCGTGTTGGTATTTGACAATAAATCATTTTCTTCGAGGTGATTCATGATGTTTGAGCACAGTATATGTTTCAAAACCCTACTGCTTTTGTAACACGCAAGTATCACGTGGATCGAATATGAGGGACCTGGGGGACGAAGCGATTTCTCAGTGGTAGCGGACGGTGTCCGGGTGCAGGTAAGAAAAGCGGCGCTGCTGTTATCACAGGGCTTTGTTTGTCCCGTGCCGGGTTACTCCTATCTGTGTGGGGAGGGACTTCAGCGTATAATGAGGGGCGCTGCTTGCCGCTCGGCCTTCTCACGCGCAGATGATTGACAGCGGCACAGCTCTGCCCTTCAATATGGAGGCGCATTTGGCAACAAAAAAATGACGCCCCTCTCATTTCAGCGGCGACTCCGGAACGGCCGGACGTCTGATAATTCGATAATTTCCTGGCTTATTTCGGTGAGTACAATGATTATTGTGTACGGTGTCTAGCAAAGCCGATGTAAATCTGCCGCCTGATTGACAGCGAGCTGGCTCCGCATTGTAATTTGTTATTCCCGTTCCCGAAACAGTTTATATCAGTATGATTTCCCTCAGAAATCGTCATTCATAATTTGGTGCAAACCATAGGTAGGCACGGCCACTTAGGAACATCTGTGGTCAATTATTATGCTCCCAGATTAGGTATAACGAAAAACGTTGTCTAGCAGAAAATTACTAAGGGCGCTTTACGGTGAAATAATTGTCGAGGAGATGTTTAGAGTAACGCCGTGTGAACCTATTTTGAGTTCCAGGAGCTAAGAATGGTACTGAATATTTATTATATGGTGATACTGCAGGGTGAACCGTGGACTCGTAAAAGAATCAGTTAGGGAGCCTAAGAAGGCCATGGGCTGGCACGAGATATTGATTTTTATTTGAGAACGTACGATTTTCTTCCCGACAACGACTTTTCACTTAGTACTGATTTCTTTCACTAACGATATTCTTCTGTACTTGATCCCGAACACGTTTCAAGGTTTTTAATCCTCTCACATTCTAACGAAAAGTCGTACTTCCTTCAATAAATTCAGGACTTGTGCAAATTATGACTTTTTTGCGAAATGTTGTTCATATACTGCACAATATCGCTATAAATATTACAAAAATTAATTGCTGTTCTCGAATATGTTGCGAATAAAGTAACGGTTGCGAGTAAAGTTAGGAAACAACACAGGAGAAGTTGTCTGTCTCACAATAAGCAAATATATACATTTTACAAGCCACCATATTACCTCAGGGTGTGCACAGAGATGTATTTTCTAAATCACGCTGACAGAATATTCGATTTTCTGAGTACTGAAGGCAACAAGAACACTCCGACAAGTTATGATTTCACACCACACTTCAGATAAAGTATTATTCGACATTAACATTTCACTGCAGGCACACTTTTTATACATTAAGTTGCATAAAGGGAATTTTGTAAGTCCACTGATAACCCAGAAAGGAACTTTTAAATCTTACTATCATTTTATCAGCTTAAGGAAACTGAACATTGATTAAACCTGGTAACACCCTGAAATAATTAACTTGTGTGACCTGTTAACCTTTGTAATAACACGACGGTTTCCGAAGTATGTGTATATATCTACTGTCTCCCGGGTTTCTTTTTCTACTACGTGTAGTAAATAAATAATTTGTTATTTTACTTGTAATTAATACTGACTGAAAATTTCGAGACTACTAATTATACTTTGTACAACGTTGTAATGAAGTTGGAGAACACAGGCGCAGCAGTTAGTATATAAAACATTAAAATTCACAAAACCTAAACGTCAGCGACGTAAATACAACTGCCCACCTGAGGACGACGAATTAACTCTCTTAAATGTGATGAGGATAAAATAAATACTATTAGTTATTCTAAGGACTATTTTTTTATTCGCGATTTATTTGTACCAGTTATAGGCTAAACCACATATACAATAGGTACGTTCCTAAGATAAAAGGTAACGTTATGTTCACAATCTAATGTTCGACTCGCTTGAGGTTGTTCTTTGTTTTACATGTATAACCTTTTCTTATTTCGAGTGTGAAATTAAACTTATCGATTAATGTTGGAAATGTGACTTTTTTGATCACTAGTGCATACAGACAAATAGTCTGCATATCCGAAATGAATACTTGTCCAGTCTTGATTCGAGATATGCCAAAATGTCTCGCTTCTTCTTCTTCTGCCACTCTAGGGTTGGGTCTAGTACCTGTTCCCGTCTCGCCATCCCATCCTCGGTGTTCCCAAATTTATCTTGCCCCAGAGTTTATAATCCATTACTGGTTTAGGAAGTCTTTGTGGTGATATAAGAATTACGTGATTCGTAGTTCTTCCCTTATGACTTCGTTTCAAATTTTTTCTTCCTTGTGTCTATTATTGCTCAAGTCACTGTACGGTGCGTGGCGGAGGGTACCGTATACCACTACTACTCATTTCCTATCCTGTTCCACACGCAAATAGAGCCCTTATTTCACTTATCTCCGTGGGCCATACGCGCAATGTATATTGACACCAGTACAATCGTGCGACAATCAGCTTCAAATGCCGGTTCTCTAATTTCCTCAATAGTGTTTCTCGAAAAGAACGTCGCCTACCCTCCAGGGATTCCCATTTGAGTTCCCTAAGCATCTGCGTAACAGTTACGTGCTGTTCGAGTCTACCGGTAATAACTCTAGTAGCTCGCCTCTGAATTACTCCGATGTCTTCCTTCTATCCGACCTGGTACGGATCCCAAACACTCGAGAAGTACTCAACACTAGGTCACACCAGCGTCCTATATGCGGTCTTCTTTACAGGCGAACCAAACTTTCTTAAAGTTCTCTCGATACACCGAAATCGGCTATTCGTCTTCCCTACGGCAGTTACCACAAGCTCGTTCAATTTCATGTCCCTCTCTAGCGCAGCCTTTCACAGAAATTTCATCTCTGAAGCATATAGTTGCCGTAAATCTTTCTTTCTTAGCGTCCAACTCTCTTCCCCGTACACTAAGTAAGGAATCGCTATAACTTCATAAAATTTCAATTGTGTCTCTTTTCTAAGTGTTCTTGTTGTGCAACATATGCGCTGGTAAGTGTTAGTTTTTCTCAGTACATCCGTATCTTGATCATATGCTATATCACATCCTAAATACTTGAAATGGGCCGCCTGTTCTGTCGCTTTATTATTGAGGACTATTTTAGTTCGTATTCGGTGAATACGTAAAAACGCTATCGTTTTAGTTAAAAAACTACACAACTATATACAGTTTTCTGAAAGACCACTACCTAGCCAAGGATGCGACCATTTTGTTTCCAACAGTCACAAAATTCAGTCATTTAATCATTTCTGCATGTAACTATAATTAAAGTGACACCATTGGAAACATTGTGAAACAGCAGAATCTAATCAGGTGGCCTTCGTTGTCTAGCTGTTAGCGTTAGTTGATGAGTGTGAAAAGCAGAAAACAATAGGCATGGGCCGCATTGTCTATCAGCAAGACTAACTGACATAACTACACTACGTTCGCAAATGACTGAATGGTTTTAAAAGCCAATACACATTTTGGTATTTCAAATGAATTACAAACGTTCCCTCGTATTCAACTTTTTGAGCCATTAAACAATTCCATCTGTCGTTGTTCAGTGTGTTCGTTCATAAAAACAACTTGTCCTTTAACGAATTTATTTTAAATACGAATTACATTTATTTCATGGAAAGTACAAAGTTTATGATGCGAAACATCCATTTAATTGACACAAGATGAGACGGTGACGACTGAGAAGAGTATCTGTCAGAACAATCCCGCGTAAGACTCAAGCATTAACCTGTCATAGCGTGCGCATTCCATAATCCTTGCTATCTGTCTTCCGTTGTTTCTATGTTACATTTTTGTTCGCTTAAGTCACAAACATTCAGTAGAATGCTTTGTGAGCGACTGTGCAGCGAAAGGGTATGCATATTCTCGGGACACATTCAAGCCTGCAGAAAATTATGTAATTCTCAGCATTCTTACAAACCGAATGATGTAGTGCCTTGTGACACTATACTCGTATGCTGGAGAAAAGGGGTTCAGATCCCCCTTCGAACGTCACGATTTACATTTCCTGTAGTTTCTCTAAGATCATATCAAGTGAATGCTGGCATGTATCATTCAATAACCCCAAGGTTGATTTCGTATTCAATTCTTCTCTATGCTGATCCAGTAATCAGTCTTTTATGACTGCTTCGCTGTCGATGGGACGATAAATTGTATAGCTCCGCATCATTTCTAACAAAAAAAAAAAAAATCGATTGGAGCATAAATAAAAGTATTATTCGATTTTGTTCTTTGATTCTCTGAAATAACGGTAACTTTAACTTACGCGTTTGGAATTCTAGACGTACACTATCTTGATTGAAAATCGATACAAATATTTTGATATGTCTAGAATTGTATGCAGTGGTGGTTGGATGCCACATTTCACGTTACCAAAGTTTTACTGGCTAGTTTGTGAACTCTAAACTACTAATTTTTACCTCAGAGGCAGAAATTTTCTTCCCCGTTGTTGACCTTTGAATGTACTGTCTCAAAGAATAAAAAACATAGATACTCACAAGGGGAGGCCGCCAATTGTGAAATTCAGATTCGATTCATATTGCGCATAATAAAAGCTCATAGCCAGAGGTGTAATGTGGCAAAGCACCAACATGCACTTCTCAGCCGTTGTCGAGAAAATCGACAGTTAAAAGAAACCGTCGAGGTGAAATACTCTCTACGATGCGTAACTTCCTACAGCGTTGTGGCGCAGCGGTAAGCGCTCGGTTGCGTAATCCGAAGGTCGCCGGATCGAATCTCGCGCCATGCAACTTTTTTTTTAGTATTTGTTATTTGTATATATATATATATATATATATATATATATATATATATAAACGTTAGTTTCTGCAGGCTTGAATGTGGCCCGAGAATATGCATACCCTTTCGCTGCACAGTCGCTCACAAAGCATTCTACTGAATGTTTGTGACTTAAGCGAACAAAAATGTATATATATATATATATATATATATATATATATATATATATATATATATAATTCCCGGCAATCAGTTGCAACAATTATGCATATAATAAGTTGTTGAAAGTCGTTTGTCGTGGAAAAACTGGCGACTTCGAACATGATTATCTTTTCTGCAAACAAAGTTGTATTTCACAAATATTATTAATTGTCTTCATAATGTTTACACGTGTAGTTAACGGAAGACGTAGAAACGATATTCCGGAACGAATATGTATAGTGTAAGTCAAACGTTCGAATTAGAGACCCCATTATATATATATATATATATATATATATATATATATATATATATATTTGAATTACAAAAAACAAATACTAAAAAAAATTGCATGGCGCGAGATTCGATCCAGCGACCTTTGACTTACGAGCCCAAGCACTTCCCGCTGCACCACGACGCTATAGGAAGTTATACATCGTAGAGAGTATTTCACCGCAACGGTTTCTATTAACTGTCGATTTTCTCGACAACGGCTGAGCAGTGCATCTTGGTGCTTTGCCACATTACACCTGTGGCCATGAGCTTTTATTATGCGCAGTATGAATCGAATCTGAATTTCACAATTGGCGGCCTCCCCTTGTCAGTGTAGTCATTACATTAATGAAGAAAAAGAAATAGTTCATTTTTGCTTTTTCAGGATTAAAAGTATAGATACTCCGTGCAGTCATTTTGTTAATGATGAAAAAGAAATAGTTCGCCTTAAAAATGACAAAAAGTAGCTTTAGCAATCTTTGTGAATTATTGTTTTCAAGGCAGAACAGAAAGCCTTATACTCTCACTTCATCTTGGTGGAGCAATCTATTGGAAATAAACATATTTTTTACAGTTTAAAGTAATATATTTCAGACTATATTTCGAACGGTTGATGAAAAGATGCCACCCACTGAGACTGTTTCCCTAGAGACATATTTTCTTCAGATGATATTCGAAGTCGCTGCAGAAGATGGAGCTACAGGAAGGATTCGCAGCAAATAAATTCCTCTACTTCGATAAACAATTTCCACGCTGAAGTACATTTTAATCAGTTAGTCCTTTGACAAACAAGTTCAACAATATTTAAGAATTCTATCAGAATAGTTAAATAATTCTAGTCTAAGTGTTCACTACGGCAGTTACTTTGCACTTTACAGTTATTGATTCAGCTGTCTTCGCCTTGTTCGAAATGAAACGTGCGAGATGTGTCAACTACAAAAGTTGTGCTCATACACGGAAATGAACAGGTAGAAGAAGAACAAAAAGTTAGCAAGTATAGAAAGGTGTCTGTATGTGGTCAGACTGTAACAACACTACGACTCTGTTCATAACTGACTCACACTAGTATTACTTTGTCCGTAAAGCTATTTCACATCATAATTTCGAATTCTTCTTTCAAAATCTCATGAAGAGCGGACACATTTTTAGATATTCAGTACGGTATCAGAAACTAGAGACTATGTGATCAATCAGTTTTAAACAATTCGAATCAGTACTCTAAATAACCCCAGATACAGGTCTAAAAACGAATATAATTTTTTTTTCTAGTGTCACGAACTTAAGTTACGACTTTTTATTGACTCGTAATTTAATATTTCATTTCGAAATATTAATGGTGATATATTATTCAATGGTATGCAAGAAATATGTTAACTGAATAGATATTGACCTAGACACGCACTTTTCATTACTTCCTACAGAACATCATTTCCAGTCATTACACTTTATGAGATACGTTCTCATTTACCTTAAGGTTCTTTTTTGCGTATGTAGGAAAGTACTTTAGAGACTTAGATTGGAAGCTCAAACTTCACTTGTGAAACGTTAGGGGCATGAGAATGTAGCACCTTCTTGTGTAACGGCGTTAATAATTAGTATCATGCTACTTTGCAATACATATCGTAGCGATATAAAACGAATCAGTTTACAGAAAATTAAAATATCGCTGCATATTGACCATCTACAGATGAGTTCAAAGACAATAAAAAATATTTAGTTTAATAACAAAAGTAAATGTACAATACTTTTGCATTAAATAGACTGCAAGATTCTAAATAAAAATTCTTCTATGGAACGACCAAATGGTCCAATGGCTGTAAACACTATGGGACTTAACATCTGAGGTCATCAGTCCCCTAGACTTAGAACTACTTAAACCTAACTAACCTAAGGACATCAAACACATCCATGCCCGAGGCAGAATTCGAACCTGCGACCGTAACAGCAGCGCGGTTCCGGACTAAACCAACTAGAACCGCTCGGACACAGCGGCCGGCTCCATGGAACGAAAGGAGTTGCATAGGAGGGAATTTTTTCAACTTACTTTCAAATTTAGCTTCAATATTTCTAAGATAGTCAGTATCATTAGGTAACTGATCAAAGACTCTTAGCGACAGCATTATTCACCCCGTTCTAAGCTAAAATTAGTTTTATTGAAGAGTAATTAAGGTCTTTTTTTGTCCTAGTATTGTAATCATGACTGCCATTATTCCATCCGAGCTCGAATGGATTATTAACAATAAACTGCGTGGATAAAATGTGTATTATGTCCCTGTAATTAAAATACTTATCTCCTTAAACGTTTGCGCAGAAGGTGATCAGTGGCGAGCATCACATGCTATTGATATGGCACGCTTTTTGGTAATGAAGATTTTCTCTCTCAAGGATCAGTTATCCTAGAATATAGTCCCGGGAGACATTACTGAATGAAAAGGATCAGATTATATTAACTTACTGATCTGCCCATCTCCAAGACTTGCAATAATATGAAGAGCAAAAGTGGAGAGACTGAGTTGCTTGAGGATCTCTGAAATGTCTTCTTTTTTTCGATTTCAGTTCTAATTAATACATACAAAGAAAAATTTGGGAGATTGTACCTTTCTTCTACATCTACATAAACACTCCGCAAGCCACCACACGGTGCGTGGCGGAGGGTACCCCAACCACAACTACTCGTTTCCTTTCCTGTTCCATTCGTTGACTGAGCGAGGGAAAAAAAAACTGTCCATATGCCTCCGAATTAGCCCCAATTTCGCGTATCTTATCTTCGTGGTCACTACGCGAAATGTATGTTGGCGACAGTAGATCGTTCTGCAGTCAGCTTCAAATGACGCTTCTCTAAACTTTCTCAGTAGTGTTCTTCGAAATGAAAACCTTCTTCGCCGGCCGGAGTGGCCGAGCGGTTCTAGGCGCTTCAGTCTGGAACCGCGCGACCGCTACGGTCGCAGGTTCGAATCCTGCCTCGGGCATGGATGTGTGTGATGTCCTTAGGTTAGTTAGGTTTTAGTAGTTCTAAGTTCTAGGGGACTGAGGACCTCAGATGTTAAGTCCCATAGTGCTCAGAGCCATTTGAACCATTTGAAAACCTTCTTCCCTCCAGGGATTTCCACTTGAGTTCTCAAAGCATATCCGTAACATTTGCAAGCTGATAGAACCTATCGGTAACAAATATAGCAGCTCGCCTCTCCGATGCCTCTTATAATCTGACCTGGTGCGGATCCCAAACAGTCGAGCAGTACTCAAGAATAGGTCGCACTAGCGTTCTATGTCCTTAGGTTAGTTAGGTTTAAGTAGTTCTAAGTTCTAGGGGACTGAGGACCTCAGATGTTACGTCCCATATATATATATATATATATATATATATATATATATATATATATATATATATATATAGAGAGAGAGAGAGAGAGAGAGAGAGAAGCAATAGAACAACTGCTTTAAGCTGTAGAATTAAGAAGTACAACTTTATGCATTCTTTTTGTGAAGTATGATATGAGCCATCTGTCAGCATTACCGTTAATTCTATGATGCATCAGTTCATATAGTTTTATATAAGTTTTACATAAGAGTGATTGGGAAATAAATGCATAATTTATGACAAATGATCTTCCACACAAACGAGTTGTATGGAGTACAGTCTTTATAAAATAAAAGCACGAAAGCAAGTTAATTATGAAAGTTATAGTTGAAATTTTTAAAATTATTTTCCTCTCAACTACCACGAGTATGTAATAGTATTTTCCAGAGATATATTAAAATATTATATAAAGATCGCTTCAACAGCTACCCCTAGGCCGGTATAACACAGACCACGCAAGAGAGGTGGAAGTCCTCTGAAAATAGGTCATCCTACTACTTATTTTTAATTACGTAAATTGCTTATTACTTACAGTGCAGGTACGAGCAAAGTCGTCCACTGGAGAGGCAAAAATCTGGGAATGCAAGAGTCTTCCGTGAAAAATAACGATCAGTTTCAGTACCAAAATATTTTAGCTGGTATGTTGGCCAGTTTTCGTAATGCTAGTCGTAAAATATGACACAGTTACTACAAATGCATACAGTAAGACAAAGAGAGACCTTAGTTCCAGAATCAGTTATGAAGTGCAGATAATCTTTCTTGTAGTGCTCACGCCGGCCGCGGTGGTCTAGCGGTTCTGGCGCTGCAGTCCGGAACCGCGGGACTGCTACGGTCGCAGGTTCGAATCCTGCCTCGGGCATGGGTGTGTGTGATGTCCTTAGGTTAGTTAGGTTTAAGTAGGTCTAAGTTCTAGGGGACTTATGACCTAAGATGTTGAGTCCCATAGTGCTCAGAGCCATTTGAACCATTTTTTTGTAGTGCTCACATCTCACAAAACTCGATTTATACCGCCTGCAGATATAGAATAATATTGATCGTTCCTACGTGGCGGCTATGAGCCACGTCAATAATTTGTTTCGTTCACCCTAACATTTGAGTTACACAGCACTAGATTAAGATGATGTTTATGAAAGAACTTAGTCTGCGAGGAAACAAAGTCTCAAGCGTTTTGATCTTTGAAATTATTTAGGGAGCCACATAATATTGAACTGTAGGTCTACATTCCTTCATTAGTTATGTTGCCATTTATTTTATAATTATTCCGCTAATCAGATATTAGTTGAGGCGGGTTTCCTAAAAAGTAATCGCATGGCTATTCGCATCGTATTTTTTAGTTTCGTTACTGATTTCTATTGTAAATCACCGGGTAACAATTAAAGGGACCACATAAAATTTTGACGTCCTTGAAAACAGCTGTTTCTGTATCCGTGGAAGCAGAAGACCACTTCACCTGCATGTGTATGGAAAAGTGTGATTGGCTGTTACCTTCCTGTGCCAAACCAGAGTCCCAGGGAAAGCCATTATTATTATTTACAGTGGTCATTTGATGTCAGTTTATCAACAGCGTACATGGTTCGGTTCTTTTTTAAAGCATAATCTTTTAAAAACATGTCGCGAGAACTGGTGCAGTGGTAAAAATACTGGACTTACATTCGGCCAACCGGATTTAGGTTTTTCGCTGTTTCTCTATATTCCTCAAGGATACCGCAGGGATTTTCACATGGACATGACCAATTTACTCACTCATCCCTGTACAACGATAGCTGGAACTCGATATTTAACGATCTCGTTGCCTATTGGATGTAGCGCCTTGATCTCTTACTTTCTTGATATCAATATTGAGATGTTCGATGTTAGTGTTAAGTAAAGGAGAGGCTTCTAGTGAACAATACCGTATTTCTGCTCATTATATTCACCAATAGACATTAAAAATGACATCATAATGGCAACTATTTGCAAACAATGTTAGACAACGATGTTTGTTAGAGCTGGTGCACGATTTAATCCAAATATACACCTAACGATGTAATTCCTCTTTTGGATAATTTCCAAAGTTTACTATATGGCACATAACTTCAACAGTCGTTCCCATTATCGATTCAACTTAATGCCGACCACAAAAATAATGTTCATATGTCGATTAGAAATTCATAGTGGACAGAGAGATGAATTTCATTGGCATCGTGGCATCGGAGTTACAAATGATGCGTGGTACCAAGTACTGTTTATGGACGAATAATGTAGCGCACAGGGGGAGGAGTGAACTCTATATACTTTTAAATCAATAATTACAAAAACGTCAATAGTATCAAATCTAATGATGGTGATGCAGCAGTCAAGTGGGAATGTCATTTTAAAATACTAATTTCATATATTTTCTTGTGTTCTGCTGTACCATTTTAGGTAAAATTACAGGACCACTGAATCATTAAGCACGTAATCAGAACACAGAAAGCTAAGTAAGAAACAGACTAAATTAAAACAGTTTATGCATATTAGTACTGTGTTATAGGGGCGTTAGGCAACGAATCACTGAGACAGGGCCATGAGAACAATAAAAGATGGGTTGGTACTTTCATAAGATCAACTACTGAGACAACAGACAAACACTAGGCAAAAAGACAAAGTCCAGCAGAAATCTTTTGCTAAGACATGAGACACTAAAATTAATTGATGGAAGAAGGAAATATAAAAAAGCAGCAAATGAAAAAGCAAAAGGGAATACAGATGTCTTAAAACTAAGATTAACAGAAAGTACAATATGAGAAATCAGGATACGCTAAAGGCAATATGCAAAGCTGCAGAAGCATATATGGCTATAAGGAAGATGCACTATGTGATCAAAAGAATCCGGACACTTGGCTGAAAATGACTTACAAGTTCGTGGCGCCCTCCATCGGTAATGCTGGAATTCAGTATGGTGTTGGCCAAGCCTTACCCTTGATGATAGCTACCACTCTCGCAGGCATACGTTCAACCGGGTGCTGGAAGGTTTCTAGGGGAATGGCAGCCCGTTCTTCACGGAGTGCTGCGCTGAGGAGAGATATCTATGTGGTCGGTGAGGCCTGGCACGAAGTCGGTGTTCCAAAACATCCCAAAGGTGTTCTATAGGATTCAGGTCAGGACTCTGTGCAGGCCAATCCATTACAGAGATGTTATTGTTGTGTAAGCATTCCTCCACAGGCCGTGCATTCTGAACAGTTGATCGATAGTGTTGAAAGATGTAATCGCCATCCCCGAATTGCTCTTCAACAGTGGGAAGCAAGAACGTGCTTCAAACATCAATGTAGGCCTCTGCTGTGTTAGTGCCACGCAAAATAACAAAGTGTGCAAGTCTACTCCATGAAAAACACGACCACACCAAAACACCGCCGCCTCCGAATTTTAGTGTTGGCACTACACACGCTGGTAAA
The DNA here is from genome assembly GCF_023898315.1 of Schistocerca nitens. Lineage (NCBI taxonomy): Eukaryota > Metazoa > Arthropoda > Insecta > Orthoptera > Acrididae > Schistocerca > Schistocerca nitens. The sequence goes on along the minus strand of NC_064616.1, from coordinate 863,880,308 downwards.
TGATGTTCACGAGCATTCGCGATACCCACGTCCAGCCTTCGGATCGCCACATTGTGTACCGTGATTCGTCACTCCACACAACGTTTCTCCACTCTTCAATCGTCCGATGCTTAAACTCCTTATACCAAGGGAGGTGTCGTTTGGCATTTACCGGCGGGATGTGTGGCTTATGAGCAGCCGCTCTACCATGAAGTTTCCTCACTTCCCGCCTAACTGTCATAGTACTTGCAGTGGATCCTGATGCAGTTTGGAATTCCTGTGTGATGGTCTGGATAGATGTCTGCCTATTACACATTACGACCCTCTGTCGGCGGTCACTGTCAATCAACAGACGAGGTCGGCCTGTACGCTTTTGTGCTGTATGTGTCTTTTCACGTTTCCACTTCACTATCACATCGGAAACAGTGGACCTAGGGATTTTTAGGAGTGCGTAAATCTCGTGCACAGACGTATGACACAAGTGAAACTCAACTGAGGTCGCTAATATGGAGTACCTGGCACAGGTGGCAGCACAATGCACCTAATATGAAAAACGTATGTTTCACGGGGTGTACGGATACTTTTGATTATATAGTGTAGATGCCATGAATACAGGTTGTTACAGAAAGGTACGGCCAAACTATCAAGAAACATTCCTACCACACAAAGAAAGAAAATATTTTATGTGGACATGTGTCCGGAAACGCTTACTTTCCATGTTAGAGCTCATTTTATTACTTCTCTTCAAATCACATTAATCATGGAATGGAAACACACAGCAACAGAACGTACCAGCGTGACTTCAAACACTTTGTTACAGGAAATGTTCAAAATGTCCTCCGTTAGCGAGGATACATGCATCCACCCTCCGTCACATGGAATCCCTGATGCGCTGATGCAGCCCTGGTAGAATGGCGTATTGTATCACAGCCGTCCACAATACGAGCACGAAGAGTCTCTACATTTGGTACCGGGGTTTCGTAGACAAGAGCTTTCAAATGCCCCCAGAAATGAAAGTCAAGAGGGTTGAGGTCAGGAGAGCGTGGAGGCCATGGAATTGGTCCGCCTCTACCAATCCATCGGTCACCGAATCTGTTGTTGAGAAGCGTACGAACACTTCGACTGAAATGTGCAGGAGCTCCATCGTGCATGAACCACATGTTGTGTCGTACTTGTAAAGGCACATGTTCTAGCAGCACGGGTAGAGTATCCCGTATGAAATCATGATAACGTGCTCCATTGATCCTAGGTGGAAGAACATACTGACGAAACTAAAATGAGCTCTAACATGGAAATTAAGCGTTTCCGGACATATGTCCACATAACATCTTTTCTTTATTTGTGTGTGAGGAATGTTTCCTGAAAGTTTGGCCGTACCGTTTTGTAACACCCTGTATGTGTATCACAGAAATATTTGCAGAAAAGAGAAGTATCTGTGTGCATGTCAAAAACTGAAGTGGCACGCCAGAACTAAGCAAACAAGAGACGGCTGAAAGGTGGGATGTCTACAAAAAAAGGACTCTCCAGGTTGTAAACGATATCTGTTTACAACTAACACAGTGGTGAAAAGCAAGTCGAGACGAGAAATTTGATAAAGGACACTTGTGGTCTGTCAGGTCGGGAAACTACCTCAAACTGGCCTACACAAAACACCTAAGCTACAGTGCATGTGCATCAAGCGAAAATTTTCAGTATTCTCTCGCTTTTTTCGCTCAAACGTTTAATCCAAGAGGAATAGTGAATAAGATCTATTTCGTTTTTATTTGACATTATCCACACATTTTAGGATTTTTCTGTGGGAAATTCAATATAGTTTAATTTTGTACTGACATACGTTTTCGCTAGAGGCCGTGGTTTTCGAGGTATGCAAGAAAAACGCACACACGTGACCTTCAAGCACACCACCACCTACACACTCATCCCCCACCGGTCAAGATATTTGGAATGTTCTTTGTGGTGCTCCATCATACCATCCTACACTGTGCAAAAGTTTGCGTCTACACGAATTATTTCTCATATTCGAACTTTTTGGTTTTTGATCTTTTTGGTCTTATTACGCCACCAATTTCGTCGTGCACTTACAAATTATAAAATTGAGGTTTGTGAAAATTTCACATCAAAATTTGGTGACTTCGACGGCACAAAATTAACAGCTACATCTTTTTGTTTGCTTGGACTTCTTACTAAAGAATTTCTATGGATGTAAAGGTTAAGTTCAGCTCGATTTGCAAACATAATTAGCTTTTGTTATAAAGCTGACAAAAGTCTGTATTCTTTCATTACCCCACACTGGATGGTTGGAATAAATAATGTTAACCAAACAGCCGACTAAGCTGATTGCGTAACAGTCCAGTCAATAAAAGGCCAATAAAGGTCGAATATGGGAAATACTGTTTGTTTCTTCTGGTAAACCTGCCGGGATGTAAGGTCGTGGTCCATGAAACTCTTCATCTCCTAACGTTTCGTCCAGAGCTGCGCTGGACGTCTTCAGAGGGGTGTTTCTCCTCCGGTGAGTCTTGCCGACTGACGGGTCGGATTTTTCTTTTTTTTTTTCCTTTATTGAATTTCAATTCCCCCTGAAGGGGGCGGGCTGGCAGCAGCTTAGTATGCCGCTCTTCAGCCTACAGACTTCGTTAGAAAGATGAAGAGAATAAATAATAAAAACAGACGATAAAATCGGAGACTTAAAGATTATCATGGCGAAAAGAAATCGTGGAACTTAAAACAAAGAACAGAGGGATGATGACGCTAAGAAAATACATACAAAGCAGACAGGTAAAACAATAGACAGACAATTAAAAAAAAAACACGGCGACAGTCTGGTTTCTGTCCGCAAAAGACATAAAATTCACACCCAGCGACAGCATGGTTTCTGTTCGCAACACGAGAAAGACAAACAACACTGAACAGTCACTGGAACACTGCACTAAAAAGCTGGCAAATGTGACATACCACAGCCGAGAGCAGGTGGGAGGAAACTGGACAGATGATAGGAAAATATAAAAGGGGGGGGGGGAGTCGGGAAAGGAGCTGATGGAGGATGAGGACCCATAAGAGGGGTGGGGGGCGCTGGGCAGACGCGACAGGGAGTGGGGTAGGCAGAGGAGGGGAATACAAAAGGCTCGGGGGGAAGAAGGGAGGTAGGGAGAGGTTTAGCGGGAAGAAAACAGGACGGAAGGGGGAAAGAGGGAGCCCAGGGAAAGGACAGAGGAAAGGAGGGGGAGTGAGGATCAAAGTTGATAGGAGGGATAAATGGAGGGAGAGAGGGCATCGTCCGGGAAGGGGAGTTGATGGAAGCCACCTTGGGAAAGGAGGTGTAGGGTGTAGAGATGGAGGGTAGGGGGGACACAACGGTGAAGACGTGGCAGGGGGCGGGGATGGGAGAGGAGAGGAGCAACCAGGGGGTGAGGGGGTTCAAGACAGCGAGAGGTGTAGAGGATGCAGATATGTTCGAGGAATAGGAGCAGATGGGGGAAAGGAATGAGATCATAGAGGATCCGCGTGGGGGACGGGAGGCGTATACGGAAGGCGAGGCGGAGTGCATGACGCTCAAGGGTCTGGAGGGACTTATAGAATTTGGGGGGGGGGGGGCAGATATCCAGGCAGGACTGGCATAACAGAGGATGGGATGGATTAAGGATTTGTAGGTGTGGAGGATGGTAGAGGGATGCAACCCCCATGTCCGGCCAGAGAGGAGTTTGAGGAGTCGGAGGCAGTTGTGGGCTTTGGATTGGATGGAGCGGAGATGAGGGATCCAAGTGAGGTGACGGTCAATGGTGAGGCCAAGGTAGGTGAGGGTGGGGGTGAGGCGGACAGGACGGGCGCAGACAGTAAGGGAGAAATCCAGGAGCCGGAAGGAGCGAGTGGTACGACCTACGATGATTGCCTGGGTCTTGGAAGGGTTGAGTTTCAGGAGCCATTGGTTACACCATGCAGCAAAAAGGTCAAGGTGATTCTGGAGAAGACGGATCGGACGTCTGAGAGCGACTGATATATCGTAGAAAGTGGACGTGACCAGGGTTACAAGTGATATGCAGAGATAATCTTTGTCAGAGATAAAACGTAACTATCGATTGTAATCTCGTCACGGATAAAACTGTCTAGCAATTCTGTAGTGCTACTGTCCAAATATCACTAAGTTTCATGGTCTCTTCTTTCCGATTAAAATTATCCCTATGTTTATATATTTCAATTGCTTCTCTACAAAGCCGTGGGTAATAGTTCGTCGTCGTAGATAAAATTTTTGTTTCGGAAAACCTCACTTGATGGTTTCCTGACTGAAAAGCGTGTTCTGCTACAGCTGATTTATCTGTTTTCCCTAATCGGCAAAGACTTCTGTGTTCTTTTAACCGTGTACTTACGCTTCTTTTTGTTGTTCCAATATAAACTTTACCACATGTACACGGAATTTTATATACGCCACTGGCTGATAGAGGAGCGCGGTTATCTTTTACAGACCGGAGAACATGACAAATTTTCTTCGTTGGTCTAGAAACAGGTCTAATATCATGTTTACTTAAAATCTTTCCAATCTGATCCGTTACTTTCTTTATAAAAGGGAGAGAGACTGTACTCTTCTGTCGTTTTTCGGGCTTGTTCTTAGGCTTTTTGTTGTTTGGTTGCAGAATTCTGCTTACTTCTTTCTTTGAGTAGCCATTTTTCTCAAAAGCGTGCTTCAGATGTTTTAATTCGACGTCTAGATACTCCGGCGTGCAAATCCGTCTGGCTCTGTCAACGAGACTTTTAATCACACCTCTCTTTTGTTGTGGATGGTGGTTAGAGTTTTTATGTAAGTATCTGTCTGTGTGCGTTATTTTTCTAAAAATCTGTTGTTTCAATCTTCCATCTGTCTGTCTCATAACTAAAACATCCAAAAACGGTATTTTGTTATCATTTTTTCTCTCCATGGTAAACTGGATTCTTGGATTTATATTATTAAGGTAATCAAAAAATTCGTCTAAGGCTTCTCTACCATGTGGCCAGACCACAAATGTATCGTCTACATACCGATACCAGCGAGATGGTTTCTTATCTGCTTTTGCCAAGGCTGACTGTTCGAATTTCTCCATGTAGAAATTAGCTACTGCAGGACCCAATGGGTTACCCATAGCTACGCCATTAAGTTGCTCATAAAATTCATTATTCCACTGGAACTGACTGGAAGTAAGACAATGTCTGAAAAGAGCAGTCAGATCTTCTGGAAAAATATCTGTTATAAAATCCATAACTTCGTTAACTGGAATCATAGTAAATAAAGATACTACATCAAAACTTACTCAAATATCTTCAGGAGTGAGAATTAAACCTTCAATTTTCTCTATAAAATGACGTGAGTCCTTTATATATGAGTCAGTTTTTCCAATATATGGATGTAAACGAGTTGCTGCACTAACAATCGGTCTCAGAGGAAGGTCCCTCTTATGTACCTTGGGTAGGCCATAGAGTCTAGGACACATAGCTTCAGTCTTCAATAAAGCTCTTTTTTCTTCTTTTTGAATAGAAGTGGCCGATTTTATCAGATTATTTATTTTCCGTAGTACGCTGGCTGTAGGATCTTTCTTAAGTTTTTTGTATTGTCCTGACATTAAAAGATTCAAAATTTTGCTTTGATAATCTTCTGTATTTAAACCGACAGTAGCATTCCCTTTATCAGCAGGAACAATCACTATGTCTTCATCTGCATTTAAATCTCTCAGAGCCTTTCTTTCGCCATTGGTTAAATTACTTTCCAGAGGTTTACTGCGGCATAATACTCTGGTGGTTTCGATCCGGATTGCATTTGCAGTTTCTTTGGGGAGAGTACGTATACCTGCTTCTACATTTGCAATAATATCCTCAACAGGAACTTTCGGAGGTGTTATAGCGTAGTTTCCTCCTTTTGCAAGAACTGAAATTTCGCCTTGAGATAAAACTCTGTCTGACTTGTTAATAACAGTTTCGGACATCACTGTATTATTTGTAGATTCTGCATAAGTTTGTAACTTTTCGAACTTCTTCTTATGCCTTCTAGTAGTCGTTTCCATCATGGTTTCCATAGATCGAAATGTAAGGCAATCTGTTTTATTCCATAGGTCTATCTGTATCTTGCTAGCAAGGAATAAATGTAGCTGCAGTAACTTACGGTCAACAGAATCCATCTCTCGTCTTGTATAATGTATCCTCTCTCGAAGTAGTGCTGCTTCTGTATAATCAAATATCCGATGAACACGGGCTGTCTGGAACATCCTCTTCAACTTTAGAAAATTCGGTATGGTAGACGAATCCCTACAACGCAACAAGATAGTTAAAGTACAAATTAAATGCGCTCTCTTCTTACGTAAAATTTCCAGGCGTCTGACTGATTTTGAGAATTGCTCCTCGTAGAGTCTTCTGATCATAGTATGAAGGCTTTCACGACCGGATGACATATCTTCGGGTAAACCTTCCGGGATGTAAGGTCGTGGTCCATGAAACTCTTCAGCTCCTTCAGACGTCCGACCCGTCAGTCGGCAAGACTCACCGGAGGAGAAACACCCCACTGAAGATGTCCAGCGCAGCTCTGGACGAAACGTTAGGAGCTGAAGAGTTTCATGGACCACGACCTTACATCCCGGAAGGTTTACCAGAAGATATGTCATCCGGTCGTGAAAGCCTTCATACTGCTGTTTGTTTATTCGCAACATGCTCCACTACAACTTTTTCTAGTACTAGATGTATGTAATGTGTGTGTGTGTATGTGTGTGTGCGTGCGTGCGTGCGTACGTGTGTGTTGAGTGGAGTGGAGTGGAGTTTTTGTGTTGTATGATGATGATGATGATGATGATGATGATGATGAAAAAAGGGAGTACTCCACGCGAATAGCACCAACGGGGCTGCCAAGCTTAACGTCCCCATCCACCTGACGCATCGTCATCAAGAGTGTCACATTCCCTCACTTCATGAGACATTGTGGAGAAGTTTCGTATTTAAACCAGGACATTGGTGCAAAGTCTGTGACCAGGAACTTTACGCCACCAGCTCTCATTTCCTTACCGACCAAATACTGGCAGTAAAATGTTTTCCACCACCAGGATTCGAACCGACATATCCCGGGTCGAGTACCACCGCACAAGAGTGCATTAGCGACTTCTGCCACGGAGGCGGATTGTGAAATATTGTGTAGTCGCAAATTTTTGTTTAGTGGTAGGATGGAGTGCTATGAACAATATACTAAAAATCAAAAAATGGTTCAAATGGCTCTGAGCACTATGGGACTCAACTGCTGTGGTCATAAGTCCCCTAGAACTTAGAACTAGTTAAACCTAACTAACCTAAGGACATCACAAACATCCATGCCCGAGGCAGGATTCGAACCTGCGACCGTAGCGGTCTTGCGGTGCCAGGCTGCAGCGCCTTTAACCGCACGGCCACTTCGGCCGGCTACTAAAAATCCTGACAAGTGGAGGATGAGTGTGGGAGTGGGGGGGGGTGCTTTTTTAATAACTCGAACATCTCATGCTCTAGCGAAAACTTGTTTCAGTATAAAATTAACCTAAGTTAAATTTACAATAAATAAGGTGCTATTCGTTTTTACTCTACAACAAATAGTTTGCTCGAAGAGAGCGAGATAATATTGACAGTCTCATGCAACGCACATGCTTTTGTAGGCCATTGTAAGGTAGTTTCCCGACGTGCTAAACCACAAGTGTCCTTTATCACATTGTTCGTCTTGATGTCCTCTACACCAACATGGTATTTTGTAAACTTTTGTCGTTCACACTCCGTATAAAGAAATGAAGTTCGATGACAATGTTATGGAAATAAAAGAGAGAGTGCATGAAGATGCTGTGGGAAGCAATAGTGCGAATCACCTACATTACAACAAGACACCTGGAGTAAGGAATGTTTCAAAGAACTGTTGAGATTTTTCGGAGAACAAACAATAAAAAAACGTTTCCAAGCGGTACGCATGATATGAAATAGGCAAAATACCCTCATATTTGAAGAAGAATGTAATAATCCCAATGTCAATGAAGGCAAGTGTTAACAAATGTGAACAATATCAACTCATCACTTTAATAAACCATAGTTGCAAAATATTGACACGAATTACTTACAGAAGAATGAAAAATTTCTAGAAGTCGACGTCGGGGGAGATCAGCTTAGGTCCAAGAGGAAAGTAAAAACACCTGAGAAAATATTGACCCTACGACTTATCTTGGAAGATGGGTTGAAAAAATACAAACTCAACTTTATATTATACTTAGTTTTAGAAAAATCTTTTGAGAAAAGTGACTGGAGTACATTCTGAAATTATCAGGGTTAAAATACAGGGAGCGGAGAGCTATCTAGCTATCTACAAATTGTACAAAACTAGACTGCAGCTGTAAGAGTCGAAGGAGGTTAAAGGCAGACAGAAGCTGAGAAAGAAATCAAACATTAAAGGAAGCTGAGGAAAAATTTTGAAAAGGAATTTAAATTGAGAAATAAGTAATAAAATCTTTAGATTTTCCGATGATACTGTAATTTTCGAAGATGTCAAATGACATGGAAGATCAGTTGAATGGCATGGAAAGTGTCTTGGAAAGAGGTCATGAGACGAAAACAAGTGACAATAAAATAACAGAAATGACATGTAGTCGAACTAAGTCAGGTGATGCTGAGGAAATCAAATCATGAAATGAGACTGAAAGTAATAGGCTACTTTTGCTGTTTGTGCAGGGATGTAATTTTCGAAGATGTCAAATGACATGGAAGATCAGTTGAATGGCATGGATAGTGTCTTGGAAAGAGGTCATGAGACGAAAACAAGTGACATTAAAATAACAGAATTGACATGTAGTCGAACTAAGTTAGGTGATGCTGAGGAAACCAAATCACGAAATGAGACTGAAAGTAATAGGCTACTTTTGCTGTTTGTGCAGGGAAATAACTAACGATAGCATAAGTAAAGAAGAAATAAAATGTTTACTGCTAACGGCAAGAAAGAAGAGAAATGTGTTAACATCGACTACAAATCTAACAAATCTAAGTGTTAGGAAATCTTTAATGAAATTGCTTGTCTGCACTGTACCCTTATACTGGGATGAAGCATTGACTGTAAACATGTGTGACAAGAAGAGAATACAAGCTTTTGAAATGCGATGGTACAGGTAAATGCTGAAGATTAGTGTTGTAGATTGGATAACCAAGGAAGAGATATAGAATCTCATTCAAGAGAGATCTTTATAGAACAACTTGACAAAAAGAAGGAAAAGCTTGATAAAACACATCCTGCGGCATCAAGACACAGTTAATGTGGTACTGGGGGGTTGGTTGGTTGGTTCGGGGGAGGGGACCAAATAGCGAGGTCATCGGATTAGGGGAGGATTGGGAAGAAAAATCGGCCGCGCCCTTTCAAAGGAACCATCCCGGCATTTGCCTGAAGTAATTTTAGGGAAATCACAAAAAACCTGAATGAGGATGGCCGGACGCGGGTTTGAACCGTCGTCCTCCCGAATGCGAGTACAGTGTGCTAACCACTGCAGCACCTCGCTCGGTGGTAGTGGAGGGAAGTGCGGAGAATAAAACTTGCAGAGGGAGAAGAACGCTCGACTGCAGTCAGCAAGTAGCTGTCATTACAAGGGACGAAGAGATTTCCACTGGACAACTACTGTGTATAAGTGTATCAAACTAGTGTTTGACCTGAAACCTGCAGTTACACACTATATTACAATCTAAGGCTTTTAGTAATGTGAACCCAGTGAGGTATTGCAATGGTTAAGATACTGGACTCTCATGGGACTGACCAAACTAATATTTTCTGAGGTGTCCCTAAATAGTTTAAAGCGAATGCAGCGATGGATTTTTAGAAAAAGGATACTGTCGGTTTCCCTCTCTACCATTCTCAATTCGAGCCTGCGTTGCAATTCTAGTGATCTCGCCGTCGACGGATCGTTAAACCCAAATGTTCCTTGCAGTTACAGTCAGCTATTTTTTAACAATAATCTAGAGAAGTGGCACAGTGCTAAAAGTATTAGACTCGTATATTTCCTAGATTTTATCAACTATTGAAAACATTTTTTCAACATCTTTAAAGGCTTATGAATTGTTACTAGTACTTACGCTACGTGGGATAACCACCTCTTGAACAAAGACAAATACTTTTTTGCCTGCCCAGCACTTAGTAATGCACAATAACAACTGGGACAGTTAGCGTTTACTATCAGCTGTCCTCAGCTCTGATATCAGAGTTTCAAGTCAATGCTGTGGAGTTAAGGCGAGCACTCTGTGTGCGTAGTCGTAGAACGAGATTCATTCAGCTAACTGAGCTGCTTGAATGAATAAGCACAGAGTCGGACACGCAATCAGCCTGAGAGGTGTCATGCCAGACACGACATTTGCTCGTAGAACAACTTTTGATATTATTAATGCACTCGTTCAGTTTCTTGAGTCATGTGGCTATAGTCAATTCAGATGAAAATTAGTCTTCGGTTTGCGGACAGTGATAGAGTTCTTTACGAATAACTTGTAACTGTTGATATTTTAGTTTTTTTGTTTATTTGTTTCATTTTTTTGTGGATTATTCACGCACATTGTCTTCCTCTGGCTCGATTTGCTTAAAAAGTCCAGGAGTATATCATGACACATTTTTGTTTCGAAATATATCTTCAACCAACTCCAAGTTTAAAGGAGGCTGATTGGAGTTCTACGCTCCGTCAACTGTGAAGTCATTCGAGTCATGGCAGGATTTCGGACTGGATTTGGATGGTGAGGGTAATAGACTATGCCCTTTCAGTGGGGCTATCCCGACATTCGCAGTAAGCTTTTAAGAGAAATCATGAAAACCTAAATACGGAAGCCCAAACGGAGAATTAAGCCGCTGTCCTTCCGAGAAACAGTCCAGTCAATTAATCAGTGCACCTCCTCGCTTGCTATGATTCCAATGGTAAGTCTGTTCTGAGAAATAATGCTGTAAGTGTTCGCAAACTGTTTTTCTGGTTGACACTGACGGAAGCCTCTGTCGTGGATCTTCGTTGAGTAGCGTCACCTTTTCTTCCACCGAATAACAAAGCGGCAATCGTCTAAAGCCAAACAACACGATGTCTTTGAAATTTATATGTCACGGCAATAAAAATGGGATTGCTACATAGCCTCTACAGAAAACAGTCGTGGTATTAATTAAATGACACTATGCTTTACGGTTAGCACAATATATAAAAATATATTACAAGCCATCTGTTTTAATTTCCTGGCGTCTTCATTTTCAGTATCAAGTTGCTCTTTCCTGAGACAATACATCTACATCTACATCTACATTCTAGATGTAGATGTATTGTCTACATTTATACTCCGCAAGCCACCCAACGGTGTGTGGCGGAGGGCACTTTACGTGCCACTGTCATTACCTCCCTTTTCTGTTCCAGTCGCGTATGGTTCGCGGGAAGAACGACTGTCTGAAAGCCTCCGTGCGCGCTCGAATCTCTCTAATTCTACATTCGTGATCTCCTCGGTAGGTATAAGTAGGGGGAAGCAATATATTCGATACCTCATGCAGAAACGCACCCTCTCGAAACCTGGACAGCAAGCTACACCGCGATGCAGAGCGCCTCTCTTGCAGTTTCTGCCACTTGAGTTTGCTAAACATCTCCGTAACGCTATCACGGTTACCAAATAACCCTGTGACGAAACGCGCCGCTCTTCTTTGGATCTTCTCTATCTCTTCCGTCAACCCGATCTGGTACGGATCCTACACTGATGAGCAATACTCAAGTATAGGTCGAACGAGTGTTTTGTAAGCCACCTCCTTTGTTGATGGACTACATTTTCTAAGGACTCCCCCAATGAATCTCAACCTGCTACCCGCCTTACCAACAATTAATTTTTTATGATCATTCCACTTCAAATCGTTCCGCACGCATACTCCCAGATATTTTACAGAAGTAACTGCTACCAGTGTTTGTTCCGCTATCATGTAATCATACAATAAAGGATCCTTCTTTCTATGTATTTGCAATACATTACATTTGTCTATGTTAAGGGTCAGTTGCCACTCCCTGCACCAAGTGCCTATCCACTGCAGATCTTCCTGCATTTCGCTGCAATTTTCTAATGCTGCAACTTCTCTGTATACTACAGCATAATCCACGAATAGCCACATGGAACTTCCGACACTATCTACTAGGTCGTTTATACATACAATGAACTGCTCTTATTATTTTAAAGGTTTCGTGCACTGACAACTGTAATACTGTCGTTAATGTCAAAACATAAAAACCGAACCGAATGGTTAACGCTCTAGATTTGTTTTCGGTGGAAGTAGGGTTCAAATCCCCGTCTTCCCATACAGTTTTAAGGAATGTATCGTTCCGGGGAAGATCCTTACGCGACAGCAACAACATATTTCCTGTCCAAACCGAGCTTATGTTCTGTCTGTAATGACCTCGACATAGACGGCACTTTACATATTAATTTTCTCACTGTCTCGTGACTTGTGGACAATTTACAACTTACAAAATAGAAAGGAAAATAAACGTATTGATCCACGTATATGCTAGTCTTGTACCTCTAAAGGGCGCACCAGGACTTAATTCACCACTTGTGGACAGGTGGAGAACGTACCCTAAAACACACACTGTCTGCGAGCATCTGGTTACCTCCAGCTTCCTCCGTTCTAGAACCAGGTATCTGCCGTACAACGAAGCATTAAGTGAATAAGCTAGAATGAGTGATCTAGTGGATGACACAATTTCGGTTAGAGCTTAAAGTGCAGTATAATCTTAAGTATTGACTGTTACTTGCCCAAAAAATTTCACCTCACAAGATTGTTGTTAACGGAGAGTCGCCTAGCACTGACCTTTGGATAGATAGTAAAATGAATTTTAAAATTAAACACTTCAAACTCTGTTTCACACCCTATTCAAGGAAATTATATCATGATTTCTTCAAGTGCCTTAGTATTACAGGAATACACATGTTTTGTTCCATGGTCAGCTAATTCAGAGTCTAATGTTCCTTTTGACATGTCAGGATATGTTCGTAAATATCTACAGACAGTTGTATCTGGCACTTCTTCTTTATTTATAAAAGTCAGAAATTATGTAAAGGCGGCTATTTTCGTGATACCTAGGTAATTTCGTGATATATTTGTGTTGAGTCACTGCACTTGTCTGTGAGAGGACCAACGAGCCTCTCGTTCTTTGGGACATTTCATGCAATAGTACAAGGTATGACTGAGCTTTCTCCAAACTCACAGCCGCAAAAAAAGAAGTTACCAACAGCGGCGTTATTCGCAGTAGGTTTCAATTACATTCCCAGTGTCTGTACTATTACTGAATACTTGAGATTAAAGTAACAGTAAACACTACACATTTCGTCTTATTATGTGTAAAGCTACAATCAATGAATTTTATATGACAAGTGTATTTTCTGTATAGAGTATGTATAAAACTACAAATGTAATGTATTAAGTTATTTAAAGAATACTGCATTCAAGTAGCAATGAAGTACGTTCTATCTATACTAACAAATTTACAACCATAAGTGTATTCCTCATGTAAAGTTAAAATTCATGTATTCCTTGTATCAAATGCTCAATCAGTATTTAATCTGTATGATATGAAGTGTATGTACCTAAGGTATCACATTGAATATATCACAACTACCAACAATAAAACAAACAAAAAACTACTGAATATCGTGTAGTGTTCTGACGTGCAACACTCTAAGCAACATATCAATACACAAAAACGTAATAAACATACATAAACATAAACCATTTCAGATGAGAATAGCTCGAGTTCTACCGAGACCTTCCCAACTGAAATAGGTATAAATAGGCTATTATCAACCAACAAGGTACTTAGACTATATTACACATCCAAATATAGTGTATCACTTCCCTCTACAACTTCTTTTCACCACACTCATTGTATTACTTTTTTAAAATTTTTATTTGACATTTGCATTATATAAATTATAGTCTCATCAACTAGGCAGAAACAAATTATACAGAACCGCTTTAACAATTGTTAAGCATTCGATTCTCTGTAACCTTAGAAAAATCTTTGTATGTTGCGTTCTTTATATTATTTACAAAACATTAACAACTGTATACGAATAAGATTGTAATAATAAGAAGTGTTGCTGACAGATTTAGAAGCATCCGGCCCACCTTTCACTTCAAGGCGGTGGGTTACTCTGTACTGTTAATGAAATAAATACTACACACTTCTTATACATAAAAATTGATAATTTATCATGTGTCACATCTGATTATGTTATTTAAGTGCCGATATCCGCAGCATATGTTTTGGAGAGGAAATCGTAGCTTCCTAGCGGTTGTAAATATGCCGTTTACGCTTGTCCAGCAGTTTTGCACTTCGTATATTTCATAAAATAGTATACTTGGTAAAAAAGAGACCCGTGCGAGTAGGGCTTGCGCTCTGAGAGTTTTGTATAAACTTAATTTTGTGTATAGATATTTGTTCTGTAGGTTATGATGAGAGAGTTTGCAAGTATCAAAATATGTGACATAGTTAACTGTAGCTTTTGACTGCGTAGCCTTAGAAGCTTAACTTTTTTACATCACCAACGGACCTTAGACCTTAGTATTTGACATAAATTTCAACATTATACCTATATCTGTTCCTGAGAAAAAGGGATCTTAAAAGACGGCCGCATCTTTGGTTCCACTCAATTAGAAATTTAAATTTTTTACACCGCCAAGTGACCGTTTACCTTAGTGTTTGACATAAAAAAGGTGTCTTAACAGACAGATGGCAGACAGACGGACAAGAAAGTGTTCATATAAGTGTTCCGTTTTTTACCGATCGAGGTACTGTACCGTAAAAATTGGTGGCTTGTATAATTAGCTTCAAGTTCATTTTTTTTTTTCGTCTCGGCCTCTCACCAAATTACCGGTCGCAAACCACTTTCTTCAAATTGCAGGTCAGCATTTGTAAAGTATTTAAGGCAGCTGCAAGAAGTGATTGCCTTGCTGTGGAGTTCACTGAATGACGTTCTTTCCTTTATCTGCGGCATGCTTGCTTTGACCTTGTTATTTTCATTTCCAGGGATTAACTTCATTCAGCATATAATTTACTGTTGCGTAAAATAACTATCTATTTTCTTTATTTGGAAGTTAATTACAAACTGCCCTATTTGATGCTGTTCATTTGTTGCGATCGATGTCGAAACCCTGGTGGCTTCATAATGCAGTAAACTAAAACGTATGGATTAAATGCATTCGTGAGAGTTAGAAGAAAATCACAAGTAAAGTATATATTTTTACTCTTGCCCGGTATGCGCTATTGGCATCTGTGGAATTTTTATTGCGCGGCCTGTAGTGTGAGGCGAGAAGGGCTGGAGTTTTGTCCACGTCAAGGTCATTACAGCAAGAGCAGAAGCACGAACAGGACAGGAATTGGGAGAAGCAGTCTTCCACCATATCATCCTGATACGCGCCTGCCGTAATTTATGGCGTGCCCCAGAGGAGTGTTTCTGGATCGTTACTGTTTACCACGTATATAAGCGATCTTGTGAGTAATGCGGGAGCTCCGTTAGTCTCTTTGCTAATGATTCTATTGTTTATAGAAATTCTAAAATGCCAAAAAAATGCGGTGAATTGAAGGAAACCTTGCAGAGGATCGATGACATATATTGGGATTAGAATTTCCCTCAACACAAAGAAATGTTACGTAATACGCGTAAATAGGAAGGAGGATCAATAGTTGTTCGATTACACGACTAAGAATCAATCACTAGAAAGGGTACCAACTATTAAATATCTAAGAGCGTGCCTCTGGAGTGACCCAAAGTACAACGACCACATAAAAATTTATAACGCTATGTGGGGAAGACAAATAACAGACAGACGTGCTGGAAAAATTCTAAGAAAATGTAATTCACTCACGAAAGAAGTGGTGTACAGACCGCGAGCTGCATCGATTCTTGAGCACTGTTCGCCAATATGGGACTCTTCCCGCTCGCTGACGGATTCTTGCGAGATAAGATTAACAGAGAAGATGAAGAAGGTCCAACGAAGAGCGACACGCTTCTTCACGGTTCCGCTTAGCGAGCACCAGAAGGTCACAAAGATGTGCCGTCGAACTCCAGTGGCAGACGCTGCAATAGAAGCTTTGCACAACATACAGAGATCTACTGTTACAATTCTGGGAACGCACATGCTAAGGAGACTGAGGCAACAGATCTGCACCCCTGCATACTTTATAGGAAAAACGTACAACGTCGAGCACATACATACACCTACCGAGAGTAATTCTTCTCGAGTACCATTGGGGAACTGAACAGGAACATGGGAAATAATCCGACGTACTCTCCGTCATTCACCACAAGGTGGCTACTTGAGTTCTAATGTACATGTAATTCAGGGGAAAGAAGGGTAACTATACAAAGCTTGTCGTATAAGGCTCCTCTCAAAACGATGGCAGTTTGCTTGTGTACCCTGGGAGCAGACAACATTCCCTTAGAACTACTGATAGCCTTGGGAGAGCCAGCCACGACAAAACTCTTTCAACTGGTCAGCAGGATGTGTGAGGCAGGCGAAATACCCTCAGACTTCAAGCAGAATATAATACTCCCAATTCCAAATAAAGCAGTTGCTGACAGGAGTGAATTTACCGAACTATCAATTTAATAAGCCAGGATTGCACAATAAGCAAGAAGTCTTTACAGAAGAACGGAAAAACTGAGTTAAGCGACCTCGGTGAAAATCAGTTTGGATTCCGGAGAAATGTAGGAACACGCGAGGCAACACTGACCCTACTACTTCTCATACAAGATAGGTTAGGGAAAGGCAAGCCTACATTTATAGCATTTGCAGACTTAGAGAAAGTTTTTGACAATACTCTTTCAAATTCTGAAAGTGGCAGAGTAAAATACAGGGAGTGAAGGGCTATTTAACAATTTGTACAGAAACGAGATGGCAGTTATAAGAGTCGAGGGGCATGAAGGGGAAGCAGTGGTTGGGAAGGGAGTGAGACAGGGTTGTAGACTATCCCCGATGCTATTCAATGTGTATATTAAGCAAGCAGTAAAGGAAACAAACGAAAAATTTGGAGTTGAAATTAAATTCCAAGAAAAAGAAATAAAAACTTTGAGGTTTGCCGATGACTTGTAATTCTGTCAGACACAGCGAGCGACTTGGGAGAGCAGCTGAACGGAATGGACGGTGTCTTGAAAGGAGGATATAAGATGAACATCAACAAAAGCAAAGCGAGGACAGTGGAATTTAGTCGAATTATTCAGGTGATACTGAGGGAATTAGATAACGAAACGACACACTTATAGTAGAAGGTGAGTTTTGGTTCTAGGGCAGCAAAATAACTGATGATGGTCGAATCAGAGAGCAAATAAAATGTAGACTGGCAATGGCAAGAAAAGCGCTTCTGAAAAAGAAAGATTTGCTAACATTGAGTATAAATTAAAGTGTCATGGAGCCTTTTCTGACAATATTTGTCTTGGGTATAGCCAAGTATGGAAGTGAAAAATGGACGATAAACTGTTTAGGCGGGAAGAGAGTAGAAGCTTTTGAAATGTGGTGCTACAGAAGAACGCTGAAGATTAGATGGGTAGATCACATAACTAATGAGGAGGTACTGGGGAGAAAAGAAATTTGTGGCACAACCTGATTAGTAGAAGGAATCGGTTGGTAGGACACATTCTGAGACCTTCAAGGTATCACCAATTTACTGCTGGAGGGAAGCGTGGGGGGCTGAAATCGCAGAGGGAGACCAAGAGATGAACACAGTAAGCAGATTCAGAGGGATATAGGTTGCAGTTACTCGGAGATGAGGAGGCTTGCACTGTATAGAGTAGCATGGAGAGCTGCATCAAACCAGTGTGACTGAAGACCACCACAACAACAACGTATTGACATACACTTCAAGTCTTTCAGTACCAGTGGTTTCCGCCTGAAACCAATATTTTATTAATTTTGTTTTTAAGAACCAGTGCCTTTAGCATGAAGCCACCGATCCTATTGCAAGACAAATACATGTACGTACTTATGAGGTACTTCTATGAATGTACGAATAGTTCAGTATACTATTCACTTATGACGTTCAAACCAACAGTCGGTGCGGAGATGGTGTTACGTCATTATAGGAGATGGTAAGACTCAGTTTTTTTTAAATTTTTTATAACGGTCATATTGGCGTCACTGGCAGTGAAAGTAGGTATATGTAAAATTATTGTAACATCGATTTTAGTTTTTACTAATGATTTTATGAGTGATTTCGAAATGAAACGACTGGGCCAATATGTACTTCTGATACAGAATTTATTAAATTTTAGGCCCATTTTTCTTGTTATTTAGGATTATTATATGTTTTTGGCGTTATGAGTTCATGGAAGTTTCGGGATGTGGGATTGTGCCAAGAAAAAATCTGAATTTGCTTTCAAATATATCTACGGATATGTTCTAGTGGTTCCTTTAAACAATTTAATTTTTACTTTTTCTCAATTTCGTCTTGTATTCGTTGCTTACTATGATAATAGAGGTTAATTTTATGAAAAATTTTAAAATTTTGTACCAAAGTGAAACAGCCTCCTTAAAATAATTGAGTCTTTGCTTTTTGCTAATTTCTTCTTATATGCGTTGCTTAATACGATAACAAACGTCAATTGTTTGATAAACTTTAAAATTATATTAGTTTTCAATTTTTGGGACTCAAAGCGCTAGGCTGGTAAACAGCTTTAGAGAGTTTTTGCATAGTTACAACAAACGAAGCGTGTCACTTTAAGGACAGTGAATTTAGCACTTATCTGGGGTCTAGTATCCACAACACCTCGTCCTTATTCGAGTTCCTGTCTTTTGTATAAGGGGGGCGGGGTTAAAAAAGTTTTCGTTAGAAGGCCGTACAGTCCAGAATCGGTACGTCAGTCAGGCAAAATCGGCCTGAGCATTGAGGCAAACATCCCACCGACGCATCAGGTTGAATATACACGTTTGGTAAAACAGTGTGTCCTGCTGCGTGAAGAAGTCCGTAACAGAGTGTTGTACATCCTCATCCAACAGGAATCGTCGACGCTTCAAGCCCTTTTTTAAGGGACTGAAGGCGGGATAATCGCATGGCGACGCATCAGGACCACAGGGCGGGTGCTCGTGTGTCTCTCACTTGTCCGTAATGGATGAGGCTGGCCTCGCAGATTGACCAGCGTCTTGTGTCAAAACCCGACCACCACGGAACTTGGCACACCATTCCACAAAGGTGGGTTTCGACAGACAAGTTGCCCCTTACACATTCTTTTTCCCTGATGGATGTCTACTGGTGTTTTTCCATCGACAATCGACAAAAGAATAACATCACGTTGGTTCTGTTTGGGCGCAATTGGTAATAACGTCTCCATAGTTCACATTTCAAAAATGGTTAAAAAAAATGGTTCAAATGGCTCTGAGCACTATGGGACTTAACATCTATGGTCATCAGTCCCCTAGAACTTAGAACTACTTAAACCTAACTAACCTAAGGACATCACGCACATCCATGCCCGAGGCAGGATTCGAACCTGCGACCGTAGCGGTTACGCGGTTCCAGACTGTAGCGCCTTTAACCGCTTGGCCACCCCGGCCGGCAGTTCACATTTCCATATTTATCGCGACCACATCGGAAAAACACGAATGCCACACTAATCCATTACCTACATGTCGGTGCTTACATACCTGCATTGCATGTATGTCGCAGCAACGCCCTCAGACGGAACTTTTTTGACCGCCCCCAATATACTGTATATGGTGATATGCCCTCGAAATAGCTGTACTTACAAGGGAACCTCCCCATCGCACCCCCCCCCCCCCCCCCCTCAGATTTAGTTATAAGTTAGCACAGTGGATAGGCCTTGAAAAACTGAACACAGATCAATCGAGAAGACAGGAAGAAATTGTGTGGAACTATGAAAAACAAAGCAAAATATACAAACTGAGTAGTCCTTGCGCAAGACAGGCAACATCAAAGTTAATGTGAGCTCAAGAGCGCCGTGGTCCCGTGGTTAGCGTGAGCAGCTGCGGAACGAGAGGCCCTTGGTTCAAGTCTTCCCTCGAGTGAAAAGTTTACTTTCTTTATTTTCGCGAAGTTATGATCTGTCCGTTCGTTCATTGACGTCTCTGTTCACTGTAATAAGTTTAGTGTCTGTGTTTTACGACCGCACCGCAAAACCGTGCGATTAGTAGACGAAAGGACGTGCCTCTCCAATGGGAACCGAAAACATTTGATCGCAAGGTCATAGGTCAACCGATTCCTCCACAGGAAAACACGTCTGATATATTCTATACGACACTGGTGACGGAATGTGGGTCACATGACAGGAATATGTTGTCGACCCACATAACTTGTACACTTGGCGAATGGGTAAAAAGATTCTTCTACCTTGCCCGATTTAGGTTTTCTTGTGGATGTGAAAATCACTCCCAAAAAAGTGATGAAAACATAAGAGTTTGTCACATAAACTGCAACAAATGAATGCAACAGTTTCACAGTCGCACAGTTTTCCCTGTGCTCTGTCAAAACATATGTTTTTAACGTTTTCAAATTTTTCCGTGTGTAGACCGTCAAATCCTGCATATGTCCAAGCAAATATGTACATATCCTGGAATTTTGGAGAGCGAAATTGATTATGTGTGAGTGCCTGAACTTTGATAATTGTCTGAAAATAAAAAATCAAACTTTTCACTCGAGGGAAGACTTGAACGAAGGACGTCTCGTTCCGCAGTTGCTCACGCTAACCACGGGACCATGGCGCTCCTGAGCTCACACTATCCTTGATGTTGCCCATCTTGCGCATGGACTACTCAGTTTGTATATTTTGCTTATTTTTTTCATATTTCCACACAACTTCTTCCTGTTTTCTCGATTGATCTGTGTTCAGTTTTTCAAGGCCTGTCCACTGTGCCAATTTATAACTAAATCTGAGGAGGGTGCGATGGGGAGATTCCCTTGTTAGACTTGTATTTTTCATTTACCAGAAATACGTAAAAAATACCCATGTTCCCTCCGATGCATAAAACCGCACAGCATACACATTGTACACAATTACACAGACTACATAGTCGAGCTGTACCAGTTTATTGCATGTCCTCGGGCAGACATACGAATACGCTGACGTCAGACGTCGTAGCAACACAGGCAAATGGCGCTGCTTCTACATATTTATAAATAACGGGTACACCACACGTGGATGTACAATTTTGGGGTAAGAAATTATGGGACTTGATGTTTGTGCGGCGTGTGATCGCAAGTATGGGACTCGTTGATGCTCTTCGTCAGTTTAGTCATATACGACCGTCTGATACAGAAAGACACTTTCACGTTCGCTCAATAACTACCCAGTGTGGATGACCTCTCTGCTGGACAAGACAGAAATACAGTCTCGAAACTCACCCTTCCTTAAGCAAAGGCCTGGGAAAGGTCGACGTAAAAGTCAACCAAACAATCCGAGTCAGACTACTCTCTCATTCAGTCTCGCCTGAGCAGAGCAGGAGGGGTTTTCAATTAACTTTAAAGCTCGTGGCTTGGCAGAATGATAGCTCGCAACGGGTTTCAGCTGCACTCTAGTTCACGCCCACCAAGACAGTCACGCGATGTTTCGCGGCTGTGGCTTTCATTCAACGTGCATGTTTGCCAAATTACTGCTTTCCACTTAGGTTCATTTGGATCAAAATTAACGTCCTCCGAAGGCATACGATGACATTATGTGTGAATCAGTTCGCATTGACATTGATTGTTTCTAGACCGGTGTCACATGCGCTAGTCAATAGCAAGATTAAACTGTAACGAGATAGATCGTATCACTCCATCTGATTAAACTGGAAACGTTATTAGGAAATCTGCCAAAATAGTATGATTTCAGTGAGTGGCCCAATAGCATCTCAACGTTATCTAAGAAAAGTTTAATCATAATCAATACGCGTAGCTTGGTGGCTAATTAATTAGCTCTCTTCACGTGGGAAGCAAAAAAAGCTGAAATTTACTCAGATTCCGTAATTAAATTTGTTTCTGAAAACCTATACTTTTTAGGTTTACTCCCTTTTATCCCCAATGTATCAAAGTGATGAAGATTTTTCCCTCCAGTAACGTCTCTTGACATTTAGCTCTTGTCTCGCTTCACCTGATACGTTACGTAGTGCCCTCACATAGGCATGAAAATCAGTATAATATACTGGCCACTCTCGCTTCACAGTAATGCTACCGCACTTCTAGACTAGTTATTGTAATTTTTTGAATATGGCACACCATTGCATAACATTGTGCAACGATAATCATTTAATCCATGAAATATGTTCCTGTGAGGAGTAACTCAGTTGCGTGACGCTCTCGTCGCATGTTCGCAGCGTAAATTGGAGCGGTGGTGAAATCGTAATTATTTTTGTTTCAAGTGAATCTATGCAACATTTTTAATGGCAAATATTATAGAAGATATGTATACTGTATTCCAAATGTTGTGTAGTATGACTTACTTTTTTGTGTGTATAAACACTGACATCAAAATTGTGTGCTTTTTTGTTGTTATACATTAAATTATTTGAAACAGAACAATATACACTCCTGGAAATGGAAAAAAGAACACATTGACACCGGTGTGTCAGACCCACCATACTTGCTCCGGACACTGCGAGAGGGCTGTACAAGCAATGATCACACGCACGGCACAGCGGACACACCAGGAACCGCGGTGTTGGCCGTCGAATGGCGCTAGCTGCGCAGCATTTGTGCACCGCCGCCGTCACTGTCAGCCAGTTTGCCGTGGCATACGGAGCTCCATCGCAGTCTTTAACACTGGTAGCATGCCGCGACAGCGTGGACGTGAACCGTATGTGCAGTTGACGGACTTTGAGCGAGGGCGTATAGTGGGCATGCGGGAGGCCGGGTGGACGTACCGCCGAATTGCTCAACACGTGGGGCGTGAGGTCTCCACAGTACATCGATGTTGTCGCCAGTGGTCGGCGGAAGGTGCACGTGCCCGTCGACCTGGGACCGGACCGCAGCGACGCTCGGATGCACGCCAAGACCGTAGGATCCTACGCAGTGCCGTAGGGGACCACACCGCCACTTCCCAGCAAATTAGGGACACTGTTACTCCTGGGGTATCGGCGAGGACCATTCGCAACCGTCTCCATGAAGCTGGGCTACGGTTCCGCACACCGTTAGGCCGTCTTCCGCTCACGCCCCAACATCGTGCAGCCCACCTCCAGTGGTGTCGCGACAGGCGTGAGTGGAGGGACGAATGGAGACGTGTCGTCTTCAGCGATGAGAGTCGCTTCTGCCTTGGTGCCAATGATGGTCGTATGCGTGTTTGGCGCCGTGCAGGTGAGCGCCACAATCAGGACTGCATACGACCGAGGCACACAGGGCCAACACCCGGCATCATGGTGTGGGGAGCGATCTCCTACACTGGCCGTACACCACTGGTGATCGTCGAGGGGACACTGAATAGTGCACGGTACATCCAAACCGTCATCGAACCCATCGTTCTACCATTCCTAGACCAGCAAGGGAACTTTCTGTTCCAACAGGACAATGCACGTCCGCATGTATCCCGTGCCACCCAACGTGCTGTAGAAGGTGTAAGTCAACTACCCTGGCCAGCAAGATCTCCGGATCTGTCCCCCATTGAGCATGTTTGGGACTGGATGAAGCGTCGTCTCACGCGGTCTGCACGTCCAGCACGAACGCTGGTCCAACTGAGGCGCCAGGTGGAAATGGCATGGCAAGCCGTTCCACAGAACTACATCCAGCATCTCTACGATCGTCTCCATGGGAGAATAGCAGCCTGCATTGCTGCGAAAGGTGGATATACACTGTACTAGTGCCGACATTGTGCATGCTCTGTTGCCTGTGTCTATGTGCCTGTGGTTCTGTCAGTGTGATCATGTGATGTATCTGACCCCAGGAATGTGTCAATAAAGTTTCCCCTTCCTGGGACAATGAATTCACGGTGTTCTTATTTCAATTTCCAGGAGTGTAGTTATGAGTTTTATAGGATTCGATAGTATGCTTTATTTCAACATGAAGTTTAGAGCGTATTCTTTTGATCTTTCTTGTGATCTCGTACCACGTGGGAACACTGCGTTTTTGACATCACTTTTAATGATGCGACTCGGGATGGTCGGTTACACAAATACTTTGCAAATAAGAACATATTTTCGGATCTATGAAGCTGTTTTTTCTAATTAATGATTTTTTCAGGAAAATGTCCACCATTTCGATCTGCCTTTTTGAATTTTGAGAAAATAATTTCAAATTAATAATCAGCGACCCTCAAAATCCTTGAATACCAATTTTTATTTCAATCTGAATCGTCTTTGTCCTCCTGTTCCGTGAAATGAACCACTGTGCACTGGTATGAACTTCCCGGAAATGGTTACTGTCGATTGTAATCCATGACAAGAATCAACGACGTTAACCTCATTCAATTCGAGAGACTCGCTGGCCTAAGGAACACTTTAGTGTGCCTATCAAATGTTACACATGACATAAAAGTACTTACATCACTCGTAATCAGAATTCATACAAGTAATGTGATATAATGCAAAACAAACTGTGTGCGCCCCACCGTATTTAGACTGAGTGACGTAGTTCAAGAGCTGAAACCTATCGTGACATTCTTGATCCCATTTACCTCACCTTAGATGCTTACGTCCTTTCGGTATGTCTTTGTACACTCGGAAGTGGATTAAAGACACCTACCTACTAGCTTGTACATCCACCGTCTCTTTATTTTACAGATTGCGTTGGTACACCCCTTTCCGCCAGGATGACAGCGGAGAGTGTACTCGACATGGACTCCAGCAGACAACAAAAGAATTGGGAGGTCTTAATATTTCTGACTGCTCCAAAGCCGCCCACAACTCACGGATTTGCGTTCTAGGAGCGCATATTTCATTCGGTGGCATCCCAGATTTGTTGTAGGGATTGAGGTCAGATAAACTGGGGGTCATACAAACGCTTCGCCATTGTGGAATCTTCCTTAAGCTATTATGGTACAGTTCAAGAGCGAAGGGAAGGTGGATTGTTTTTTTTTTTTTTTAAGGTACAAATCACCTACGGTGTTCCGCAGACAAATAAACATATGCAGGTGATCGGACAGTAAGTTCCTATATCATTCTCTGGTAACAGACGAAGGTAGAAGTAGGAGGGACCTCAATTCATACCATGTAAATATCCCAAAAAAGAGAATCCCTCTTCCACCTGCTTGAACTGAACACTGGGTGACGTTTCCCATGCTTGGGGTCAATAATAAATCAAAGTCTGAGCCCCATTCAATAACGCTACAAATACATCTTGTGGATTTCATTAATATCATACGATGAATTAAACCTTGCTGCTGTCCATTGCAGAAGTCTGATCTCATACTTTACTTGTGATATATACAGGATATTTCACAATTCATGTTTCAGACTTCTAGAGGTTGTAGAGGGGACTTAGTAGGTCAAGTTTTACACAGGAAACCATATAAGGAAATGTCATCTAACGACAATATAGAGTGCCAAAGTTATAGACGCACCTGTAAATGTATGTATATACAGGGTGATACCATGATGATGTTACAAATTTTCAAGGATGATGGAGAAGGATAAATGTACCAATGCAAGATAAGGGTCCTTGTATCGGAAACGAAAGAGTCGAAAGTTATAAGTTAAAACCGTTCTGCCGGCCTCTGTGGCCGAGCGGTTCTAGGCGCTTCATTCCGGAACCGCGCTGCTGCTACGGTCGCAGGTTCGAATCCTGCCTTGGGCATGGATGTGTCTGATGTCCTTAGGTTAGTTAGGTTTAAGTAGTTCTAAGTCTAGCAGACTGATGAGCTCAGATGTTAAGTTCTGGTTCAACTGGCTCTGAGCGCTATTGGACTTAACATCTGAGGTCATAAGTCCCCTAGAACTTAGAACTACTTAAACATAACTAACCTAGGGACATCACACACATCCATGCCCGAGGCAGGATTCGAACCTGCGACCGTAGCGGTCGCGCGGTTCCAGACTGTAGCGCCTAGAACCGCTCGGCCAACCCGGCCGGCGGAATACATGTAGACAACCGATACTCTTGTTGCTAAGAATATAGAGTATGCTACTTTCAGAGATCTATGGACCAAGACAAGAAAAAATGTAAAGTAAGCATGGGCTCTAAGCTGCATACTCAAGGAACTATGGAAATTTGTTCATCTTCGCCAACGTGAAACACATCTCCTCCATTGAACAAGTGCTCGTAAGGTTTACATTTGAAATCCCATGCTTACTTGACTTTTTTCTTTTGTTTTGGTCTATAGCACCATCTCTGAGAGTTGTTTAACATGAATTTTGAAACACCCAAGCCGGCCGAAGTGGCCGTGCGGTTAAAGGCGCTGCAGTCTGGAACCGCAGGTCCGCTACGGTCGCAGGTTCGAATCCTGCCTCGGGCATGGATGTTTGTGATGTCCTTAGGTTAGTTAGGTTTAACTAGTTCTAAGTTCTAGGGGACTAATGACCTCAGCAGTTGAGTCCCATAGTGCTCAGAGCCATTTGAACCATTTGAAACACCCTGTAAATTGGCTCTGAGCACTATGGGACTTAACATCTATGGTCTTCAGTCCCCTAGAACTTAGAACTACTTAAACCTAACTAACCTAAGGACATCACACAACACCCAGCCATCACGAGGCAGAGAAAATCCCTGACCCCGCCGGGAATCGAACCCGGGAACCCGGGCGTGGGAAGCGAGAACGCTACCGCACGACCACGAGATGCGGGCCCTGTAAATTGTAATAAGTCCTAAACATGTATTCACACCATGATATTTATTTCGTAAACATAGTTCGCTACAGATGTTCGCGATAAAAACTGACATTAACTATGCTTTCGTATTGTCGCCAACCTACGTTTGGAAAACAATCGTGTAAATAAAAGTACTGTAGGTGTACACGACTACCCTTATGTCACATCGCTTTGAACTACCGTTTGGCGTCTCTCTAAAATCTATTTATAGCTATCCCTCTCCTCATCTATTTAATGGGATGAAAGTCACATAAACGAAGTATAAACATATACTTCATAATAAAATGAAGCTACCTGAAGGCTAGTGCTATTTTAATTTACATTATTTGTAAGTCAAAAGAGTTTTTCCTTTGTATATTACATTAATCGGAATGAGTTTTAATGTTGTAGCAACCGTACTTGGTTCTACTATTCTTCTTCTGTTTCTGGTTCTTCGTCCGACGTTTATTGGATGATTTGTCTGACGCTCCGCCAGCATGAGTGGCTGGGAGTGTCAAAGCTTCACCCTTCATTACCGCTGTGCTGCTCCTGAAACAGTCGTCGCTGCAGCACAGGAATTCAAAATCCGCTCCTCATGATGCTTTCTTCTTTCTTGCTCATGCTATTGTCATGTTTTTGTATTTCTGTAGCTTCCTTGAACAAGCGAATGTGATAGCTCCTCTCTACAGCAAGAACTTCCATGTCGGCGAATTTTACTATGTGGTTCGTCTCACACAGTGTATGCTCCGCCACAACCGATTTCACCATCTGTCTGAACCTACTATGCTGCTTAAGTTCGATGATCCTGGTGTTGATTTATCATCTAGTCATTCCAACATAGATTTTTCCACATGTACATGGTACGCAGTATATTCCCGCCACTACAAGTGTGACCCTTCTCTCCTTCAGCGATACGTAACACTCTTTGATCTTCTTTGTCACTTTATAAATTGTCTCTACGCCGTATCTGCACAATATACGGCCGATTCTGTCCGTCGTCCAGGAAATGCGTAGCAGAGAGGCTGCACTCGACTTTTTTTTTTTTTCGATGTGTCACCTCGCCGAGTCTTTGATTCTGTGACACTTCTTATGCAACTGGTGGAGTACCCATTGCTCCTCAGAATGCTTTTTAGGAGTTGCGTCTCGCGTCTGATGTGCTGCGGCTCACACATATTCGTCCTGCTCGCGTTATGAGCGTATTAATAGTGCTTTGGGCACATATTTGATAGTTTGTGCAGGTATCTATCCTTTACTGTCGATTTTCGATACGTTGTGTCCCAGCTTTTCACTATCGCTCGTGACCAGCACATCAAGAAAGGATAGTCTTTTCTACCTCCATGGTGATTTACAAGGGGAGGCCGCCAATTGTGAAATTCAGATTCGATTCATACTGCGCATAATAAAAGCTCATGGCCAGAGGTGTAATGTGGCAAAGCACCAAGATGCACTTCTCAGCCGTTGTCGAGAAAATCGACAGTTAAGAGAAACCGTTGCGGTGAAATGCTCTCGACGATTAGTAATTTTATACAGCGTCGTGGCGCAGCGGTAAGCGCTCGGTTTCGTAATCCGAAGGTCGCCGGATCGAATCTCGCGCCATGCAATTTTTTTTTATTATTAGTTTTTTGCAATTCAAATATATATATACTATTAATGAATTGCTTATGCATACTGGTGAAGGCGGATCGCTCTCCAATTGTACCGCCTCCATTTTCCCGTTTTTTTTAACAGGGTGTACCAAAGCTCTCCCGTCCGCACTGATTTTCGACGATGTTATAAGTTGCGCTAGGGACCGCATCTACCTTCTTTCGAAGTTAGCAGGCAACTACGCTGTTATGCGGCGGCTCGTTTCGGCCCATTCAGCATCTGTCATTCAAGTGTAACGAGCGAGTAACGGAGTTTATATTTCATACCCGCCACGGCAAATTTGTGTTCGTGGGGTCTCTATTCTAATTCGAACGTTTGACTTACGTTATACGTATTCGTTTCGGAATATCGTTTCTACGTCTTCCGTTAACTATACGTGGTTAACATTATGAAGACAATTAATAACATTTGTGAAATACAACTTTGTTTGCGGAAAACATAAAGATGTTCGAAGTCGCCAGTTTTTCCACGACAAACGACTTTCAACAACTTATTATATGCATAATTGTTGCAACTGATTGCCGGGAATTATATATATATATATATATATATATATATATATATATATATATATATATATATATATATATATGAATTATAAAAAACAAATACAAAAAAAAGGTTGCTTAGCGCGAGATTCGATCCGGCGACCTGCGGGTTATGAACCAGAGCGCTTACCGCTGCGCCACGACGCTGTAGAGAATTATTAATCGTAGAGAGTATTTCACTGCAACGGTTTCTTTTAACTGTCGATTTTCTCGACAAAGGCTGAGAAGTGCATCTTGGTGCTTTGCCAGATTACACCTCTGGCCATGAGCTTTTATTATGCGCAGTATGAATCGAATCTGAATTTCGCAATTGGCGGCCTCCCCTTGTTAGCTAGACAACGAGCTGTTCCTCAGCATGGCTCCACACAATGAAGGCATCGTCGACGTATATGTACAACACCTTAGGCTTACAAGATGCCAAGTCCAGAACCTGTGTTTCGAAATTTTCCATGAAGAAGTTGGCCACCACTAGACTAAATGGACTAGCAATGACGAACCCTTTCAAATGCTCCTAGAAGTTGCCATTCCAGACAAATAGCTCTTAGTAATATATGAATGAAGGGGATTGGTCGTGTCTTGAGTGAAAGTGGATGTACACCGGAGAATCACTGAGTGGCACGTTGGTAAACACAGAAACAACATCAAATCTGACCAAGATGATTATTTATCAAGGAAAATCAACAAACGGCGGTATGTTTTGAGAAGTTGTTTTATTTAGTCAACCCATTCTGGCATCTCATTAATGCCATTTTCGGGCCCCTATGCTCTCCATATAGAGAGAATCAGATATATCGATACTTGCATAACTGGAGCCATCAATATCTGGATTCCGTGAATTCATTTTTGGAGTGTTTACTTCGAAGCCATCAATACCTGGACTCCGAGAATAACTGACCGGCCGCTGTCGCATATCTATAATGGAGCAATAGAGAATGACCAGGATGACGTTCGATCAAAGTTTTAGATTCTGCAGCTTCTCAATGAAATGTCCTGCGTCCTTCTTCATGTATGTGTCAGTCCTTCCCAAGCGCGGCTAGAGCAGAGAGCACAAGCGTTTCACCAGTTTACACATCGGTGAGCCAGGAGCGCTAACAGTCCGTTTTAATGGATCATTACTCTTATCGATCTTTGATATTCATACAGCCGATGTGGTAGGGCCTTTGTGTTGTGCAGGTTCCTATGTATCACCGCAGAGAGGAAGACGCCTTGATTATCAATGTGATCCGCTGCGTCGGTACTGCGCTTAGTTTTCGGTAATTCGTCTGATCTAACAGGTCTCGGGTTGTCAGCTGTTTCAAGTTGGTTGTTTTGTTCGGCGCAGTGTCTTGGCGGTTTCAGTGAACATTTCCTCGGCTCTTTCACGAGGAAGGATCCGAATGGGCGGTTTGGTATTAGCAAATATAGTCCTCGAGATGACAGCGAAAATCCTTCCTTTTTGGAGGACAGACTGTCTCTCTTTTGTCAATTGACGTTCATTGTTCGTGACATGTCGGGAATCGCCCAGTCAGTCTGTTTCCTGCATCTTGCAAACTTTTTCTTCTGGTGCTCGGTGCAGCTGTCGAGTTCGTTCTGCATACTTCTGTGAATGATGCTGTTGATACATGCTGCTGTTAAACACGACGTTTTGTCTTCTACCATTTGTTGAATGAACATTATTTTTGAAAACAGTCGTCTAATTGACTTTTAATCGTGCACCGCAACTTCCTGCGTTAAAATGTGACACAATTTTGGAATTAGCCAAATAAACAGGTCCCCAATGAAAACTATTATCCTACTGTTACAAAACCTGAGTTCATCTTAGAAACATAAGTGGTAATGAATTTCACTGGTTTCAACATTCGAAGTACAGATTTAGTACAGGAATTCTAAAATACAATTTTATAAGGACTGTATGATATCCATGGAATCAGCAAAGTCGCACTGTTGTTATATACGTGTCTTATGCATTAGAAAAATAAAATTTACGTAATATAAATTCAGGTTAAGGTCAAAGAGTGTTGCTAGGTATCATGATCAACTTTGCTTCAGTAACTGATAATCGATTAATCGATATTTAAATAATATCTCAGCTGTTGACTAGCAGGATTGTTTTGTATGTACATTATCGTGTGCCGTCACTTACTGTTCCAGATAACGTTTTTTCATGCATCGAACGTACAATATCTGCGTTCCTGCATGCGTGTCAAACTTTATGTGCGAGTGTTAACTCATGTAGACGTCGTTCTAGAACAGTGTTTGCCAAACTGCGACCCGCAAGCCGCATACCGCTTGAATCAAGTATTCGTGCGGCCACGGTTCTTATCCGTGTTTTTAATCATTTGCATCTAGCAAATAGCACCCAAATTCAAAAACGTCAACTAACGTTAAAAGTTTCTTAAGATTGTACTTTTTCTGCTCAGTAACAAACAAAAATACTTACAGATGCAATAATATTTTAAGATGTGTTTAATTTTAATTGACGTTGGCGAATTTCGCCGTGAGCTAAATAAAGTTGGCCGCTCACCACAGGGGCAGAGGGCAATGTAGAGCGACCACTGCGGGGATAGAGGTTGCGAGAAGGAGAATGTTCTATCCGCGACTCGTACCGATCAGCTGCTATACTATACATTTTGACACAAAAGTAACATGGATTCGTGAAAGCGTATTGTAAAGACAGTCATCTTCAAATGCGATAAATATTTGTAGCAAGGAATATGAAATTAGATTAAGGTTTTTGTAATACGGCCCAACGAGTAGAAGAAAAATGACATTTAAAACATTTAGTAGACATTTGTGATGGTCTCTGACTTTGCATAACGCATTTAAATAAAAGTACAGACGCTGTTAATGGTGCCGGCCGCTGTAGCCGAGCGGTCCTAGGTGCTTCAGTCCGGAACCGCGCTGCTGCTACGGTCGCAGGTTCGAATCCTGCCTCGGTCATGAATGTGTATGATGTCCTTAGGTTAGTTAGGTTTAAGTAGTTCTAAGTCTAAGGGACTGATGACCTCAGATGTTGAGTCTCATACTGCTTAGAGCCATTTGAACCATTTTTGAGCTGTTATTGGTCAATTAATCATCTGCTCACACAGGCAACACAACAACACTTCGTCAGGCAATTACAGTGTCACAACACTGTGGTCACTGAGGATGGCAGCAATCGGAAACAGAGAACGGCCGACACAATGTGTTCCGAATGGTACCGACTTTTAACGATCAGTAGTTGGGGGTTGGC
Source organism: Schistocerca nitens (assembly GCF_023898315.1). Classification (NCBI taxonomy): domain Eukaryota; kingdom Metazoa; phylum Arthropoda; class Insecta; order Orthoptera; family Acrididae; genus Schistocerca; species Schistocerca nitens. The sequence continues at coordinate 863,848,246 of NC_064616.1, read as the reverse complement.
GACCAACTTACCGCGCCCTCACTATAGCTAGTCTGTTGCAAGCTCATGACATATTAATAATGTATGTAAGCTACCAATTAATAATAATATCGATACATATGCGGCCCTATGTGCCACCGCTCAATGTCAAGTGTTGGCTTTTGACGACCACTGTTCTAGACGGCTCGGCTACCCACCACGTGTCCAGCACTGAATTGGCTACTGCACTGAGACCCGTAAATCCTCTGTTAGATTTCGCGATATTCTACTGCTACCCACTCATCAACATGTTATCTACGATAGCGGACTCTGGCGACGGCTGTTTTATGCGATTTGATGTACTCACGGCGCACTCTTCACAAGATGATCCAGTGGCGATACGACCTCTGAGGCTGACGCTTCCATACGTCGATCACACACGATCTTGCCGCGATAACACAGACTGACATCATATCAGGGTTGATGACACGTGACACGTTCAAGTACACTAATATCTGTAGCGACAGGAGCGTTCTCTCCAACACACCGGCTATCAAAGCCTTTTCCCCCACTCCACGCCTCCTGCAGATTAGTAGTAGGTGTACGTTAATGATCGATTTGCTGGAAGGCTGACGTGACAACTGTCAGGTCTCGTTCCTGCATATATAACTCTAGTCCTTTCACGCCGAGCACCACGAATTCGCATCATAACAATGTGACGCTAATAAATGAAAAGTTAACTGTTTTGAGTGCTCTCTCTCTCTCTCTCTCTCTCTCTCTCTCTCTCACACACACACACACACACACATACACATTGTTTGGACCATTACAGCTAAATACAGTACAGAGGTAAGTTTAGTTCTGCAAATTATTTGTTTGTTCTATAATATCTGTGACGTGAAGCAGATCACATTTTCTTTTTATGTACTAGTTGCACCTGCCAAAAAATTGGTTCAAATGGCTCTACGCACTATGGAACTTAACATCTGAGGTCATCTCTCCCCTAGACTTAGAAGTACTTAAACCTAACTAACCTAAGGACATCACACACATCGATGCCCGAGGCAGGATTCGAACCTGCGACCGTAGCAGCAGCTCGGTTCCGGACTGAAGCGCCTAGAACCGCTCGGCCACACCGGTCGGCCTGCACGTGCCAGTGCATTTGAAAATTCTGTTTGTGTAAAATACCCACAATTAGGCGTTTTTCTTGCTTTGTGGGCTTTTGCAAGAGATGAAAGCAAGTGAAAAATGGTTCAAATGGCTCTGAGCACTATGGGACTTAACTTCTAAGGTCATCAGTCCCCTAGAACTTAGAACTACTTAAACCTAACTAACCTAAGGACATCACACACATCCATGCCCGAGGCAGGATTCGAACCTGCGACCGTAGCAGTCGCGCGGTTCCGGACTGAGCGCCTAGAAAGCAAGTGAAGAGAAAGCAAATATTTTCATTGGTTTTTAGCACCAGAATACTTCACTAACTAAAGGTATTCATTATTTTTGTATATACACTTTAATTTACTTCAAGTTCCCAATAATTCATATGAACATCCGACCGCAACCCTTTTTTAACTGATTACATCTCACTTTCATTACTACGTGGAGATCTTTATGAGGTGCTACTACTGTGAATCTTTTTTTTTTTTATTAGCGATGGATCCCTAAGGTTTTAAGCTTCGTGACATGCACATGGAGATTTTAGTGATTGTGTACCATGTGCAGACATGGACTGTGACAATTGCAGAATTCCCCATAATAAACAAGATGATCTCGTGGACCTGAAATCCAGAATAACAGAGGCACTGGCAAGCGGGGAAAAGCTATGGCAAATAAACACAGAGGTACTTCTTCAGCCAATATAGAGGTAGAACTACATTGCAGGAAGCATCAGGGTCCAACAGTATCGGTTCAAGATAGGCTACCCGATCTGATGTAGTACGTCATTGGGTCCATGTTACAGACACAAGACAAAGATGCAGAAAACCAAACTGTAAGCTAATATTCATGTGTAGTCAATGCGATGTTCATTTGTGTCTAAACAGGAGAAAAAGCTGTTTCCGATAATTTCATGAGTACGTATATGTTGTTTCGTATACAATTATTTAAATGCATGCTACCATGTATTTTTTTAAATGTTAAATAAAAATCTGTTATTAAATGAAGTGTTGTAAATGTTCAGTCTCTCAAATACGTATTGGCGCAAATATCCGATGTACCCAAATGGACCTGACAGGTATAACACATCTTAAATTTGACCTTATGTTTTCTATAACACTCCATTATTGGTTACAAAATATGAATTCTGATATTTTCATTCAAGTGGAAATTTGTTTTGATATGAAGGAGTTAAGCGCCACAGCGGCTTGAAATAGGAATGGTTCAATGCACAAATTTACAATGAGTGTTTGTTTCGAATCGAATCTTAACATTTAAAAAAGCCAACACTGCAGTCCTCTCAGTTAATACGTTTTTATTTTTATTTTCAAATGGTTCGCATATAAAATAAAAACAATATACCATTTAACCATTTTAACGGCACGGGGAAATTTATACACCAGTAGTCTTAAAAGCTGTTTATTACTTTATTTTCTACTTGATTGGAATTAGCAAGTTCATCATATCGTCTCTGGTAGGCATCAATACCTTTTCATGCTTCTAAGTTGGCAGACTTGAGACATCAGCAAATAAGTGAGTAACGATATGAATATGTGTGATGATATTTGAAGCACTCGCAGATAGTTTTGTGCTCAGATAGAATTTAGGTATTCAGGTATCTAAAACGGTAAGTTGAATTCTTTTGCACTTTGTGAAGTATAAAATCAAAACGGAAGTCGTTTCTAATCATATTTATCGTACGTTTTCTTCCGTGCCGAGTATATAAACACATAAATTGCCATTAATTCAGTTCCCGTTTACATCAAATTTTACTAGTTATATGCTGCGAAATTCTTCTTTAAATGATGAAAACAACCGTTCATCACCTTTTCTCTCTGTAAAGCAGTGTTTCACTCTTACCATGTAATGAAGTAACAGTTCATGTTTAATACGTTTTACAGTAGTTGTTGTATTTGTCATCGATGATAGACTTGTTTGATGAAAGTCGCTCTAAAAATATTGTAAAATAAATGAATGGTAAGAATATTTAACAGCGCAAGTACTACTTACAATTTTGATGTCGCGATCCATTGTAATAAATATTTGCCACCTCATAATTCATAATACGTAATAAATTGAGCCGTTTTATTAGTTTCTTTTCCCGAAGAGTTTATATAATCGTGTATTTCATTGTTACGCTGGGGAAACATTCTATCACTTAAAGGGTTAAATATGATTATATGCCATCGGTATTTGCCATAATTATATCCTAAATACTAATTTCCAATATATACTTTTTTTTGTAAATAAGAAACTAAACTCCGTCCGAACGGCACCGTGTCATCTTCAGCTGATAGGCGTCACTGGATACAGATCCGGAGGAGCATGTAATCAGCAGCACACTGCTTTCCCGCCCTTTGTCAGCTTTCGTGACCGGAACAGTTACTTCTTAACGAAGTAGCTCCTCAATTGACCTCACAAGGGCTGAATGCAGCTTGAAACAACGCTCGGCAGACTCGGACGGTGACCCCTCCAAATGCTAGCCAAGCCCGACAGCGCTTATCTTCGGTAACCTGAGGGGAACCGGTGTTATTACTGCGCCAAGGCCATTGACGCGTTTTTCAAATAATCACCAAATTATTTCTTTCTCCTTGAATCAGTATGTACAAGATTTTTATTACGAATTTAATAAATGTATTAAGAAACGGTCGATTATCTATCGTGAACGCTTTTAACGATGTTTCAACGCAAAGTGGAAAAACAACTCCGAGATAATCAATTATAGACGACACTTAAAATTACATATGAATACCAGGTACATTAATCTTACTAATATGCGTAATCAGTGATAATTCAGACGGCAGATCAATAAGAAATTAACTTTGTGCTCCGAATACAAGACACAAAGTATAATTAACAACTTAGTGGCACTTTTCGATTGCTTTTCGAAGTCTTAATTCAGTAATAAGATAAGTGAATAAATGAGCTCAGTATGTATATATTTCTTACTCTTTGAAGAATACAAGAGCATGAAAGCAATGCAGCATGTTAGAACTGAATAAACACTAAGTGTTGCACTCAACAGAAGTGTGTTTCTTCCCTTTGGAGGTATGAATTAAACAACGCCTTCAGTCACAACATTTTCGTGTTTTATTAACTACACGATGTATTTCGGAAAAACATGCATTTTAACGAACCTCACAGCCCCAAGACTAAGAGCTCAACCTAAGACCCATAAACCCCATGTTTCATTAAGACCCATTTTTAATTCTAAAAACACACCTGCCTCCAAAATCTCCCAATTACTGAATGAAATTCTGAAACAGTACTATAAATTTGATAAATCGTACTCAGTTAAGAACACAAATGAAGTAGCAACTAAAATTAAGGACATAAATATTCCTCCAAGTGCAGGTTTGCCTCTTTTGATGTAACTAACCTATTTACAAATGTACCAACTGAAGAAACAAGAGACATAATCTTTGAAAACTTAATAAAACATAAACAATTGTCAATTGCAGAAATATCAGAAATCAAGGACATGTTGCAGCTAATATTGTCTCACAATTACTTTACATTTAATGGGAAAGTTTACCAACAGAATGAGGGTCTTGCCATGAGCAGTAGCATTTCAAGTTTTCTGGCAGACATTTTTCTCAATCATCTGGAAAGTAAGCTTTTTAATGAAGACAATAGACTCAAAAGTAAAATAGTATATTACTGGAGATATGTTGATGACACCTTGCTGCTATCTGGTGGAACAAAAGTTGAGCTCGAAGAACTACTAGCAGTATTCAATTCTTTCCACAAAAACATAAAATTCAAAATAGAACAAGAGAACAACAAAAGCATAAACTTCCTGGATCTTAAAATCACCAATCATCAACAAAAACACAAGTTCAGCATACACAGAAAACGCACATACATAGACATAACACTGGACAACTCATCATGTCATCCCACCACAAAGAAACATGCTGCATTTAGGTCCATGCTACACAGAGTACACTCCCCTGATTCAGAAGAAAACACTGTCAATAATGAGATAGATGCAATAAAGAGCATTGCCATAAGCAATGGCTACACAGCCAAAACAATTGACAATTTAAGCAGACAAATACACCAAAGTAAGACAACGAATGGACACACTGCGAAAGAAGAGAAAATACTCGCAAGTATTCCATACCTGGGCCCCATATCACAAAAAACTGCTAACCTTTTCAGAAAAACAAATGTAACAGTTGCATTCTCAACCAATAATATTTTAGGAAACCTACTCATCCATAACGTAAAATCAAATACACAAACATACAACAACAGCGGAGTGTACAAAGTATCATGTCTCATTTTTCCTGCCTACTATGTAGGGAAAACAGGAACAAACTTCAAGCCCCGTTTTCAAGAACATGTAAATGCTTTCAGGTTCAAGAATTTCGAAAAATCAGTCATTGCACAACGTATGTTGGAAACGAAACATGTCGTCAACAGTCTAGAAAACAGTTTGGTAATACTAAACAACGAAGCCAATGGTAAGACCCTAAGTCTATTAGAACAACTGGAGATATATCTCCACAAAATAAAAAAACCAGAATCTATGTTAAATGAACAAACAGATTTCGAAGGCCATAGTTATTTCAGCAATTTTAAAGACCAATTCTAAAGTTGTTTCTTGCATATGTCAATTGTTTAATAGTTGTACCTTTAACACTACGAATAAATTCAGCTTTGACAACACCATGTACAAAAACACCTGTGAAGTGTTTATAAACATGTGTGTGCAAATGTACATCCTGAATGAAGTGACATGCTCTAAAACGACGGAGAAAAGAACGTTTACCGGTACCAAAACGTTAAAAATGCTTTCTTGGATGATGTGGTAAGTTTACACTGTTAATTTTCCACTACTTTACATATATTTTCCGCGTTCGACTTACGAAATTCATAACCTGACGTTAAACCATTTCGTAACAGGAATGTGCATTTCACCTCATTCAGGAGAAGAAGTAAAACATGTGTTAAGACAAATTACACCTGACGATGGACCCACAGGGTCCGAAATGCATCATGTAGTTAATAAAACACGAAAAAGTTGTGACTGAAGCTGTTGTTTAATTCATACCTCCAATGTTTTGAATACAATCACGTTTGAACTTGCAAAATATGGATAAAATTAAATTTCTTCTTTTTGTTCGATTTATTGCTATAAAAATAATTATTATTATTATTAGTAGTAGTAGTAGTAGTTTTAATAGCAGTTGCAGTGCTATTTAATTTATCACAACTCGTTTCGGTCCCTATACTTCATCTTCTAGTTAATTTTCGGAGGTCGTTGCTTCTGTTTCATCGTGATAACATATTTGGTTTCTGTATGAAATAAAATTCCTACAATTACTGTCACTATTGATCTAAAAAACTAAAATGTTCCATTGTAAACTATGTGAAACACAAGATAAATGAAAAACTTTTTTGTGTCTAGAGTATTCTATAGACGCACACGACGTCTTGTATAAATTGCAAGAGATTGCTTATAAAACCGCGTCGCAGTATACATGCAACGCCTCAGATTTTCTGTATGTTAAATTTCACTACAAAAGGCCATTAGTAGCTTTTACACTGAGATTAAATCTATTTATATTATTACTGCATTACAGTAGTTTTCAAATACTCAAGATTTGTAGACTGGGGAAGGGGTTTGCTAATTTCTGGAATCGGAACACCTTAACAGAATGCAATTTACAGGCAAGAGAAGCAATCAGTGGATGGTGCAGTAGGGCGAGTAGCTAGTCGCTTATGAATTATGGTGCGTTACTCAAAACAAGAACAAGGTGGCATGGTGTTCATGTATGACTGTATCAGTGGCAATGAGCGTAAAACAGAACGTCTGTATAGGAAGCGGTTTCGGCACAGGCAATAACAACATTAACAGTAGTAAACAAAAGCGTGTGTTAGAGAGCCTCAGCACTGCCTGGTCGAACCCGCCTTGTTAGATCACCTGCCATGGAGAAACTGGTCGATAGTGATTCAGGCACGAGTACGGGTCAAGTGGACCGTGAACTGCAATTACGTCACACGTCTCTGTGGTGAATTTTACGAGTGCGCCGTATGAATGGTACGGGAACTAAGCGACGGTGGTTCATACAAACAAAGATAATTCTGCTAATGGTTCTTTCGTTTAGCCATTGTCATACTGCCGTTTGTATCGTTGTTTCGTTCATCATAGAAGACACATCTGGACGGGATCAATCATGTTGTTGTTGTTATGGTGTTCACTGCGAAGGCTTGTTTGATGCAGCTCCCCATGCTATTCTATCTTGTGCAAGTCTTTTCATCTCCGAATAACTGCTTTAGCTTATATCCTTTTGAACCTGCTTACTCTATTCATCTCTTGTCCTTCGTCTACAATCTTTATACGCCACACTTCCTTCCAATACTAAATCCATGTTCACTTGATGTCTCACAATGTGTTCTATCAACTCACCCCTTCTTTTAGTCAAGCTGAGCGACAAATTTCTTTTCTCTCCAATTCAATTCAGCATATCCTTAGTAGTTACATGATCTGCCTATATAACCTTCAGCCTTATTCTGTGGTACCACAATTAAAAATCCTCTATTATCTTCTTGTCTGAACTGTTTATTTGCCCACGTTTCATTTCCACACATGGCTGCAATCCAGAACGATACCTTCAGAAAAGATTTCCTAACATGTAAATCTCTCTTCTTCAGAAATGATTTCCTTGCTATTTCCAGTCTACATTTTATATCCTCTGTACTTCTACCATCATAAGTTCTTTTACTGTCCAAATAGCAAAACTCGTCTACTATTTATCCTAATCCAATTCCCTCAGCATCGCCTAATTTAATTCGACTACATTTCATTACCTTTGTTTTGGTTTTGTTGAAGATTATCTCCTACCCTCCTCTCAAGACACTGTCCATTTCGTTCACCTTCTCTTCCAAGTTGATTACTATCTGTCACAGAATTACATTTTCGTCGGCAATCCACAGAATCTTTATTTCTTGTCCCTGAGCTTTAATTCATTCTCCAAATTTTTCTCTGGTTTCCTCTGATGCTTGCTCAGTGCACAGATTGAGTGATATCGGGAAGAGGCTACAAAATCGTTTCATTCCCTTCTCAATCAGTGCTTCCATTCCGAGCCCTCGACCAATACAACTGCCGTCTGGTTTCCGTACAAGTTCTAAACAAGCTCTCCGTCCCTCTCTTTCACCCTTGTTACCTTCAAAATTTCAAACAACTGTATTCGGGTCAACATTATCAAAAGCTTTCTCTAAGTCTATAAAAGTTACGAACGTAAGTTTGCCTTCCTTAACCTGTTTTCTATGAGAAGTCGCAGGGTCAACATTGCCTCGTGTGATCCTACATTTCTCCGGAATTCGAACTGATCTTCCTCGAGGTCGAATTCTATGAGTTTCTTTCACTCTTCTGTAAATAATTTTCAACCACATCTTATTAAACTAACAGTTCGGCAATATACACATCTGTCAGCACCTGCGTTTCATGGATTTGTAATTATTATATTGTTCTTGACGTCTTAGGATACTTCGCCTATCTCATACATATTTCACAGCAGGTGGAATACTTTTGTCGTGGCTGGCTCTTCCAAAGATATCAGCAGTTCTGACAGAATGTCGTCTACTCCAAGAACATTGTTTCCACTTTGGTCTTTCAGTACTCTGTCAAATCATATTTCCCATCTCATCTTAATCTATGCCCTCTTCCATTTCTATAACAATGCGTCCAACTTCATTTCCCTTGTACAGCTCCTGTTTGTGCACCCTCCACCTTCCAGCTTTCACTTTCTTTTCTTGGTACTCGTTTTCCATTTGAGCTGTTGATGTTCGTACAACTGCTCCTCTTTTCTCCAGAATGCTTATTAATTTTCCAGCAAGTTGTATGTATCTTTCCCCTAGTTATAAATGTTTCTATAGGCTTACATTTGTTCTCTCTAACCGTTCCTGCTTAACAATTTTGCACTTCGTGTCAGTCTTATTTTTTTAGACGTCTATATTCTACACTCCTGGAAATTGAAATAAGAACACCGTGAATTCATTGTCCCAGGAAGGGGAAACTTTATTGACACATTCCTGGGGTCAGATACATCACATGATCACACTGACAGAACCACAGGCACATAGACATAGGCAACAGAGCATGCACAATGTCGGCACTAGTACAGTGTATATCCACCTTTCGCAGCAATGCAGGCTGCTATTCTCCCATGGAGACGATCGTAGAGGTGCTGGATGTTGTCCTGTGGAACGGCTTGCCATGCCATTTCCACCTGGCGCCTCAGTTGGACCAGCGTTCGTGCTGGACGTGCAGACCGCGTGAGACGACGCTTCATCCAGTCCCAAACATGCTCAATGGGGGACAGATCCGGAGATCTTGCTGGCCAGGGTAGTTGACTTACACCTTCTAGAGCACGTTGGGTGGCACGGGATACATGCGGACGTGCATTGTCCTGTTGGAACAGCAAGTTCCCTTGCCGGTCTAGGAATGGTAGAACGATGGGTTCGATGACGGTTTGGATGTACCGTGCACTATTCAGTGTCCCCTCGACGATCACCAGTGGTGTACGGCCAGTGTAGGAGATCGCTTCCCACACCATGATGCCGGGTGTTGGCCCTGTGTGCCTCGGTCGTATGCAGTCCTGATTGTGGCGCTCGCCTGCACGGCGCCAAACACGCATACGACCATCATTGGCACCAAGGCAGAAGCGACTCTCATCGCTGAAGACGACACGTCTCCATTCGTCCCTCCATTCACGCCTGTCGCGACACCACTGGAGGCGGGCTGCACGATGTTGGGGCGTGAGCGGAAGACGGCCTAACGGTGTGCGGGACCGTAGCCCAGCTTCATGGAGACGGTTGCGAATGGTCCTCGCCGATACCCCAGGAGCAACAGTGTCGCTAATTTGCTGGGAAGTGGCGGTGCGGTCCCCTACGGCACTGCGTAGGATCCTACGGTCTTGGCGTGCATCCGTGCGTCGCTGCGGTCCGGTCCCAGGTCGACGGGCACGTGCACCTTCCGCCGACCACTGGCGACAACATCGATGTACTGTGGAGACCTCACGCCCCACGTGTTGAGCAATTCGGCGGTACGTCCACCCGGCCTCCCGCATGCCCACTATACGCCCTCGCTCAAAATCCGTCAACTGCACATACGGTTCACGTCCACGCTGTCGCGGCATGCTACCAGTGTTAAAGACTGCGATGGAGCTCCGTATGCCACGGCAAACTGGCTGACACTGACGGCGGCGGTGCACAAATGCTGCGCAGCTAGCGCCATTCGACGGCCAACACCGCGGTTCCTGGTGTGTCCGCTGTGCCGTGCGTGTGATCATTGCTTGTACAGCCCTCTCGCAGTGTCCGGAGCAAGTATGGTGGGTCTGACACACCGGTGTCAATGTGTTCTTTTTTCCATTTCCAGGAGTGTATATTGTAGTCGAAGTAAGTCGGGTGATGTTGAGGGTATTAGATTAGGAAATGAGACACTTAAAGTAGTAAAGGAGTTTTGCTATTTGGGGAGCAAAATAACTGATGATGGTCGAAGTAGAGAGGATATAAAATGTAGACTGGCAATGGCAAGGAAAGCGTTTCTGAAGAAGAGAAATTTGTTAACATCGAGTATAGATTTAAGTGTCAGGAAGTCTTTTCTGAAAGTATTTGTATGGAGTGTAGCCATGTATGGAAGTGAAACATGGACGATAAATAGTTTGGACAAGAAGAGAATAGAAGCTTTCGAAATGTGGTGCTACAGAAGAATGCTGAAGATTTGATGGGTAGATCACATAACTAATGAGGAGGTACTGAATCGGATTGGGGAGAAGAGGAGTTTGTGGCACAACTTGACCAGAAGAAGGGATCGGTTGGTAGGACATGTTCTGAGGCATCAAGGGATCACCAATTTAGTATTGGAGGGCAGCGTGGAGGGTAAAAATCGTAGGGGGAGACCAAGAGATGCATACACTAAGCAGATTCAGAAGGATGTAGGTTGCAGTAGGTACTGGGAGATGAAGAAGCTTGCACAGGATAGAGTAGCATGGAGAGCTGCATCAAACCAGTCTCAGGACTGAAGACCACAACAACAACAACATTCTATATTCCCTGCTTCATTTGATGAACGTTTATATTTTCTTATTCATAATTGTGATATTCCTGCTCTACCCTTACTTGATTTTGTATTTATAACCCTGTATTCACCTGACGAGAAGTCCTGTTCCTCCTGTCACAGAACTTCACTAATTACCACTATAATTGTCTTAACTTATCAATTTCCCTTTTCATATCTTCTAACTGTTCCTGGTTGATTAAAGGAGCTAACATTCCTCACTCCGATTCCAGAATTCCAGTTTTGTTTTTCCTGATGACGACATTGTCTTGAGTAGATCCGAATGGGGGACTATTTTACGTCTGGAATATTTGACAGAAGAGGATGGGATCATCATTTAACCATACAGTAGAGCTGCATACCCTCCGGTAAAATAACGGCCGCAGTTTCGCCTTGCTTTCAGCCGTTGCCAGTACCAAGACAGCGAGGCAAAGTTGGCCGTCTCTGTCAGTCATCCAGACTGATGCCCCTGCTACTACTTAAAAAACTTGTGTCCCTCTTCAGGAACTACACGTTTGTTTGACAGTCAACAGGTACTCCTCCGTTGTGGTCCCACCTGCAGTACGTCTCTCTCTATCGCTGAGCCACGGAAGCCACGCCACCAAGGCAAGGTCCATATCTTATGGGGGAGAGATGGATCATAAATTTACAAAATACTCACTAATCGTCAACAATGATTTGAACTACATGTGTAATATGGGATTACTCCTGATTGGCAAATGAGATAAAGAGCAGATTCCCAGCGGTGCAGCACTATAGATTTATATTATGAATCTGTACACTAATGTCTCCACTGAAGAATTATTGCAAATTATTCGAAATAATGTGCTTGTCAATATCAAACTGAGGATTGGAGAAGTTATTGAGCTCTGTGCATTGTGGAGCGTACCTTGTACCATTGCTGGTCGTCCTTCGCTATCCTTCTCCACTTCCAAATGGAGCGAGAGAAAAATTCCACATGAGCTCTGATTTCCTTAATCTTGTCGTCGCTAGCCTTACGCGAGATGTGCCTTTGTGGCAATAGGATCGTTCTGCAGTCTGTCGCAACTTAATCAATAATGTTTTGCGAAAAGAATGTCTTTTTCCCTCTAGGTAATCCCATTGACTTTACGACACACTTCCGTAGTACACGCGAGTTGATTGAACCTCCCAGTGAATCTAGCAATCTGCCTCTCGTTTGCTTCGGCGTCTCCCTTCAGTCCCAAACACTAGAGCAGTACTCAAGAAAATGTCATATGAATTCTGTAAGCGGTATCGTTTATAAATGAGCTACACTTTACCACAGTTCTTTCAATAAACGGAAGTCGACATTCTCCTTTTCTACTACGGACTTAACATGCTCGTTTCATTTAATATCGTTTCACATTGTTGCTCATAGATATTTAATTACTATATCGAGCAGCACATCGCTAATATTGTATTCGAACACCACGTGCACAAAGAGAGGTAGAACAGGACGCTCACAATATTTATTTCTTTTCTGTATTGTTTTTTGGAATGAACAAGGTGATTAAAGTTAAACTTTCAAAATGCTGTAGAAATAACACCACCGGTCAGAATGACCTCAAATTGAAACGGAATGTTATCGGAGAAGAGGGAAAACGTATGGCATAAGAAAAAAAATAGTGTGAAAATTGATTAATAGATGGCGCTGTATGTGTCAGAATACGTAAATGAAAAGACCTGTCATGCGCACGACCCATTGAAGTTGGTATAAACACGCCGGATGCACGATTTTTCCTCCTTTCGCGTCTGCGACGTTCGCCATGACTGTCTCAATGCTGGATCGTACTCTGCTTGTAAAGCTGTATTACAAGAATGATGAGAGTGCACTCGTCACCCTGCAGAAGTTCTGGACACTACAAAGGTTTGGAAAAAGGCGTTGGTACGATGACTGCCGTGGGTCTGGAGAAAATGATTCGGAAATTCGAAAAGACGGGTTCTTTTGGTGTGGAACCTGGTAGAGAGAGGAAACGAACTGATTCGACGTCAGTGGAAGCAGTGGCCACAGCAATGCAGGAGGAGATGGGTTGTGGTGTGCAAACGTGTAGTGCATGGAGAATTGTCCGAACATTGGACATACCCGTGAGCACGGTGCGTAAAATCTTACGAAACATTCTTCTTTGCTGTCCGTTCAAAATTACCCATGTGTACGAGTTGCTAATCGTTGACATATCAGCAAGAGAGACCATTACTTTAGAATTTATTGTTCGCATGGAAGTGGACAATGATTGACCGTGGAAGATTTTGTGGACAGACGAAGCCCACTTCCATCTGACAGCATATGTCAATACACAGAATTTCGAATGTGGGCAACGGAAAATGCATACGCAAATCAACCAGTACCACTTCGCTCACAATCTACTTGCTTACACATTTTAACCCAAGTTTTCTCACCTCCCGCCTAACTGTCATAGTATTTGCAGGGGATCCTGATGCAGTTTGGAATTCCTGTGTGATGGTCTGGATAGATGTTACTGTCATCAGCTTGTGAAGAGCAGCGAAGTGTAGTTCGATATTTGTGGGCCAAAGGGTATAAACCGAGTGAAATTCAGAGGGTCATGCGTGGCATGTATGAGGACGACTGCATGGGCCGCAGTAATGTCTCCTGGTGGTGCGCATTCTTCCAACCTTAATGATTCGCAACGCTCCGGACGCCGGTAACAGCAGCCCCGCGGAATGTTGGAGCCATTGAGGCAGCAATTTTGAACAACCGGTCTGTGCAGCTGCGAACCTTATTATCGCAGAAGTTCAACATATTCTATCGTACTGTGTACAATATTGTTCGTGACTCGTTAAAATTTCATGAAGTTAGTGCTCGCTGGGGCATAAGAACCTAACAGACAACCACAAGAGCCAGCGAATGATGACAAACTTGGATCACTTACCGCATGAAGCTGCAAATCGGCATGACTTTCTAAAAGGACCGTCATTGATGATGAGTCGTGGGCGTACCACTACACGCCCGAAAGCAAGAAGACTATGGAGTGGAAACAATCTGGTTCCCCAGCACGAAGAAACATCAAAGTTACTCAATCTGCCCAAAAAATGTTTGTGTTCTGGGATATGCATGGTGTGTTATTGGTGGACTCTGCTGAACACAAGACCACTGTGAATGCTGCGTCCTACGAGTACATTAAAACTTTGGTTAAGCTGCGTCGTGCCTTCGTGACAAATGCCATAACGTTAATGCGACGGTGTCAAACTTCTTGATGAGAGTGCTCACCTTCACGTTGCTGCTCCTGTATTTGAGAAAACCGCCAAATTTGGATGGGCGGTGCTCCAGCATCTACCGTACAGTCCGGACCTTGCACCGTCGGACTTTCATCTGTTTGGTCCCATGAAGAAACTCTTGTTCGGACCACGCTTTGTGACAGATGTGAAAGTAAAATCAGCAGCCCGCAGATGGCTACACTCCAACCAAATGGACTTCTACGAACAAGGCATACTGAAACAGGTACCACGATGGAAGAAATGTGTTGAGAACGTTGCCGACTATATAGAAAAGTAGGTAAAATGTAAATTAATTTATTATTTCTTTGTCTGTTACCTACAAAACGTTTTGGTAATAAAATTATAGTACATTACTTTCCGATTTTCCCTCATATTATTCATTAAGTACAAAACAATATGGTTTAAATTTTAGCCTGTTCAAAGTATCCAGCCTTTGCCCTCATAACAGTTGCACAAACTGTTAGATTCCTGCAGATAATATTTTGCAGTATTTTTGCAGATAATTCAGTCCAACAGGTCTGTAAATTATACCATACATCTTCAACATTAGATGACGTCCGTTTTCTGACGTCCCTGTCAGATTCATTCCACAAACGTTGAATGGGATTTAAGTCGCATTTCTCTTCTATATAGATATACAATCTGCACAATTTACAACGATGTTGGGATCATTCTCCTGCTGCAAAGAAACCCACGATCACTAATTCTCTTGCCAGACGGAACTGCACTGTTTATCAGTATTCTGTTATATAATTCCTTTATTAATGTTCCTTTAATTCACACTGGATCACCGAGTTTATCACCCGCAAAAAATCTGCACACCATGACCGACGTTCCACCATCCTTCACCGTTGGCTTCACACACTGACTCTTCATAGGTTCTCCAAGAAGTCGACCATAAAACATTCGACGACGGCTTCCAAATGCTTCAAACATAGATTCTCCCTTGAATGATATCTTGGACCATAGCTGCACGCTCCAGTTTCTTTGTTGCTGCGCCTATTGCAATTTTTCACCTTATTTTGATTGCGTTATAAAGGCTTTTGGCCACCATGCACCTATTTAAACATTGCTCTCGAAGATGCCGTTGCACTCTTGTGACAGAGATTGAAGCTACTCAATAATATTTACTTCCTCGCAAATTTCAGGTGTAGTACGATTCCTCTGACGTTTACTCTGTACACATATGTAGTGATCTTCCCTGTATGATGTTGTTCGGTGTCTTCCAGATCGCGAAACACTTGCATTGACAAGTTTGTTTGAACAGCTTCAATGAATACACATCTGTAGATTGGACTACGCCAACTTTTGTTGCTATTGTCCTACTAGAATAGCCTTACGGGTGCAGAGGTACATTACAATGGAACTGTCTTAGGTAAAGGCACCTCAGTATTGTTGTGAATACTCAGCAGCGAACACGAGGAAAACACTTATTTTACTATCAGAACGGGTATATGATAGACTATTCAAAATAATACATAGTTGTGATAAGTGATCGAAAACTTTTGCTGGTAGTGTAGGTTGAAATTACAGTTGGAAGGTAATGCTGGAAAAATGACTGTCATTAAGGGTCTTAAGCATCTGAAAGTACTTGAAAAAGGGGCAGGTGATTAAACTGCCAGCTCGCTATATTACAGAAAATTTCAAGAAAAGGAACTCAAATTAATAATATTACAGGAGAATTATCCCAGGTGCAATAGAAAATTTCATATTGGTGAAAATTCTTTAAACTAGCCTTATTATGGTAATTCTTGTGTCAATAGAAATTATATACATAAATAGTATACAAACAATAGAAAACAGAGTTTTCTCTCTGTTTGTTCTGCAAATAGTGCTATACAAACCAAGAAATGCACAACGAAATTGCATATTGCTGTGGGAGGTCATAACATTCATTAGATTTATTGCAGATCAGTTTTAAATTTTGCATATTTATTTCAGATCGTGTCTTTCTTTGTTTGACTTGAATTGTAGTGAGACTATTTTTAGTTTATAAGCATTCGAACACAACCAAATGAAACGTAGTTTGAACCTGTTACTTGTACAGTGTTTATATTTGAATACTGAACACGTGAATATCATTATTCGTTACAAACTGAATGAATTTGGTTGAAGATAGCCGTTTAATATTTCTATACAAAATTGTGACTTCTGATATTTAATTCATAATGTTGTTTCCACAGAGACTATGCCAAGTGTTAAGCTATATGATTACGAGACAAACGAAAGAAGTACAGGGAGGACAAAATTGATAGAATTTTATGGTTAATTATAGGTACTTGTGACACATACATTAGTTTATATGTGCCTGTTGAGGTAGTAGTTTTCAGTGAGTTATATTAAGTTAGGAAGCAGTTTGTACGTGTGTATGTATTCAAGAATAAACAAGAAGAGAGTTTTGACTTGTGATTTTAATTATTCCGGCGTAGTAAGATCTTGAATATTTCTCAGGTCGTCCAGAAGGAGCGCCATTTCAGCAGTCTGACTTCTTGCCACCTTCAGACGTCCTTACTGACTGATTTCCTATCGCTGGGCGCCGCCTTCATATCCACTTCTCGCCACCGGTGGTTGCAGGCGGCCCCCTCCGTGCACGCTCCTGGCGCAGTGGTAAGGTAAGTGTGCCACCGGGGCATGATCCAGTGTCCTGTCCTACTCCCACTGCGAATCTCTACCGTCCCGATAACAACACATCCTCGTCCTCTTCAGCTGCGGTGACGGGGTTGGTTTACCACTCATGCTGCTGCTATGTGGCTCTGAGCACTATGGGACTCAACTGCTGTGGTCATAAGTCCCCTAGAACTTAGAACTACTTAAACCTAACCAACCTAAGGACATCACACACATCCATGCCCGAGGCAGGATTCGAACCTGCGACCGTAGCAGTCACACGGTTCCGGACTGCGCGCCTAGAACCGCGAGACCACCGCGTGCTGCTATGTCTTGATTTTATATTTATTAGTATATCGTGTAGACAGAAACGTATAGCCTGTTTTCGAATACAATCCCAGAAGGTGTTGGACTATTCCAACAGCTTGATGCTGTCGCAGTGCGTGACAGGTCCATTGGAGATGCAGTGCTCTGTTACAGCGGATTTTGTCGGCTGTTAGTTGTCTGTGTGGCGTTTATGATCCTTGCATCTCTCCTGTACCATCGATATAGCTTGAACTGCATATATTTTTCGCGTCTGCTGGAAAATGTTTGTTTGCTAGACCACCTGAACGGTAAAGGAGAGACGGGTGAAGCATGAATTCCACACAGACAACGAACAGCTGTAGCATGTACATGTCATGAATTACAATGGTACCTAGATGTTGTAAGAGTCCAACAACTTTTGGAATTGTGCTCTAAAGGGACTGTAGAGATCCGGATACACGACATAATAATAAACACAGACAGTAAGGCCTGGGACTCAGCCTTGATCATGCAGCTGCAATCTGCCTGTAAATCCGATCCCATCACAGAAACTGAACAGGACGAGGAAGTGTTGCTGTGATGCCAGCAGAGAGCCACGTCCGGCGCTGGTACCGCAGTGGGACTCTGGACACCGGCGAAATTCCCCCACCACTACAACAGGTCCGCGCTCACTGAGATGGTCGGCTACATCTTCATCTATATGGATACTCTGCAAACCACACTGAAGTGCCTCGCAGAGGTTCCATGGAATCACTTTCTCAATAATTCTCTATTTCGCCACTCCGGAACTGCGCGCGAAAAAACGAACACCTTTATCTTTCCGTGTGAGTTCTCGTTTCGTTTATTATCTTATGATGATCGTTTCTCCCTATATAGGTCGGCGTCAACAAAATATTTTTTCATTTGGAGGAGAAAGTTGGTGATTGAAGTTGTGCGTCCTAAACCATCGACTGCACATTGACAAGCGAAGCACTGACCCGCACGCCAATGGAAAGAGCGGGCAGCGCCACAGCTCCAGAAACACAGAGTTCACTGCCCACTGTAACGCTGTTTAACCGGCCACCCATCGCTGGTCGGCCCAGCTCGGTCACAGACTTTTCGAGAGCATCGGCACTGAGTAATAGGAAGACGTAGAAATAAAGTGTTCTATTAAACTTAAAGTTTAATATACAGATCACTTTGGATTCCTGCCAACGCCCATCGCAACTTCTCTCCTTCCTTGTTAGAGTCGGTGCTAACTCCCATAGTAGTCGACACAACACAAACTTAGTGAGAAGATTCCACCACAACGAGAAACGCCTTTGCTTTCGTGATGACCATCTCATACCCTGTATCATGTACACGACACTCTCTCCCCTATTTCTCTAAATCTAAAGGCCGTAAATTCAGCTAAATACTTATAAATTACAATTACGAACAACTTAAATTGGAAAGAACACACAGAAAATGTTGTGTGAAAGGCGAACCTAAGACTGCGATTTATTCGCAGAACACTTCGAAGATTCAATAGATCTTCCAAAGGGACTGCGTACACTACGCTTGTCCGTCTTCTTTTGGAGTACTGTTATGCGGTGTGGTATTCTTACCAGATCCGCCGGAAGTGTGGGAGAGGGAGTTGGGGAGGGAGGGGGGGGGGGGAGATCGGATATAAAGGAGGTACACAGCGGAAGACAATCAGTCATCAGGAACACCTCAAGATGGCTAGAAGACAACTACACGAAATATTGCATCTTCTGGACGACCCCACTCATCTGAATATCGGATAAATATTCAAAAGAGATTTGACTTATGTCTGTCCTTTAAAAATACTGTCGAGATGTCATAGAATGCTATTGAATTCCAATATTTAATTAAAGTGATAACCTAGCGCAGTGGTATACATTGAGAGGACGAAAGTCATGGGATACCCTCCGATACATTGTCGGGTCTTCTTTTACCCGACTTAGTGCAACAACTCGAGGTGGCATGGTGTCGGCATGTCGTTTGAAGTCCCCTGCAGAGGTAATGAGCCATGCTGCTTCTATAGCTGTCCATAATTGCGAAAGTATTGCCGATGAACGATTTTGTGCGTGAACTGACCTCTCGATTGTATGCCATAAAAGTCCGATGGGATTCATGTCGGGCGATCTTGGTGGCCAAAGCAATCGCTCGAATTGTCCAGAATGCTCTCCCAATCAATCACGAACAACTCTAACAGGATACCATGGCGCACTGGTACCCATAACATTCCATCGTTGTTTTGGGACGTGAAGTCCATGAATGCCTGGGAACCATTTCCAGTCAGTGATCGGTTCAGATGGACGAGAGGACCCAGTACATACTATGTAGACACAGCCCACATCATTATGGAGCCACCACCTCTTGAACAGTGCCTTGTTGACAACTCAGGTCCACGGGTTGTGCGCCACACTATAACCATACCATCAGCTCTTACCAGTACAATTCAATTAAGGTTTGAATTGAATTGAGCTCTTACCAACTGAAATCGGGACTCTCCTAACCAGGTCACTGTTTTCCAGTCGTCTACGGCCCAACCGATATCATCACGAGCCCAGGAAAGGCGTTGCAGGTGATGTGCTGTTAGCAAAGGCAATCGTGTCGCTCGTCTGAAACCATAGCCCATCAATACCAGATTTAGTCTCAGTGAGCTCACGGATACGTTCGTCGTACAGTCTACATAAAGATCTAAAATCATTTACCTTGGTCAAAAAAGGGGTCCAATATTCAAGAACACACATTTTCAATAAACTGCCAGCAACCATTAAAAACATGGTTTCAGATGAAGCACGGTTTAAGCAGAGTTTGAAAGACTTCTTGATAGGCAGCTCCTACTACTCTATAGATGAATATCTTAACAGAGACTGTTAAGCAATCTTAAGTAAAAATGTCTGTTAGATTTCAGTTTTGGCAGCACTTGGTCACAACAGTCAAGATTAGGTACTTTGTGTATGATAAATTTATTAATAGTGCATACCAGTGTTTCATTCTGACAGCGTATTAATTCTGTAAATATTGGCTGTTCCAGTTTATCGCATTGTATTCACCTGTTTCGACAATCTCCTGACAAATGATCAGGGTTGCAAGTATTATATTCAAATGTTTTATGTTTTTATGTTATACTTTCTGACATGTTCCACACTCACAAGAATCATCTCATTTTTTGGGTCTATGGGACGAAAACTGAATCTAATATAATGTAATCTACATCCCACATTGATTTCTGCGGTTATTTCACGCAGTGTCGTTTGTGTGTTTGCACTGACAACTCTACTCCAACGCCGCTGTTCTCGGTCGTTAAATGAAAGCTGTCGGCCACTGCGTAATCCGTGGTGAGAGGTAACGCCTGAAGTTTGATATTCTCGGCACACTCTTGACTCTGTCAACCTCGGAATATTGAATTCTCTAACGATTTACGAAATTGAATGTGCCATACGTCTACGTCCAACTACCATTTCACGTTCAAAGACTGTTAATTCCCATCGCGGCGCAATAATCACGTCGGAATCTTTTCACGTGAATCACTTTAGTATAAATTACAGCTCAGCCGAGAAACTGCTGGCCTCGTGTACGCGATACTACCGCCATCTGTATACGTGCATTTCACTGTCCCCGATATCACAGTTGACTGTTATTACAGCAAGTAGCATTACCCGTATTGTAAATAATCAATATCAGTGGTTCAAAAAAAATGGTTCAAATGGCTCTGAGCACTATGGGACTCAACTGCTGAGGTCATTAGTCACCTAGAACTTAGAACTAGTTAAACCTAACTAACCTAAGGACATCACACACATCCATGCCCGAGGCAGGATTCGAACCTGCGACCGTAGCGCTATCGCGCAATATCAGTGCAGTGAGGTAGTCATATAGATGTATGAAAGATTTCCATCACTTAGTGAATTACCATTTATATTGTAATTTTGATCATTATATTTCAACGGTGTTATTTTTGTGTGGTTCTACTCTATGCACATATGCATAGAGTTAATTACATACATTAGCCATAAATACCTGTCTCTTTTATGATTTTGTAAGTACAGACAAGTTAAATGTTTACCCGCCAGGTTGGCCGAGAGCGTTAATGCGCTGCTTCCTGGACTCGGGTAGGCGCGCCGACCCCGGATCGAATCCGCCCGCCGGCTTAACGACGGAGGCCGGTGTGCCTGTCAGCCTGGATGAGGTTTTTAGGCGGTTTTCCACATCCCACTACGTGAATACCGGGCTGGTCCCTACGTCCCGCCTCAGTTACACGGCTCGCAGACATCAGAATACATTCGCACTATTCCATGGATTACACTAGATGCAGACAGTTGGGGTACACTAAATCCATCCCTTGGGGTACGGGATGGCGGCAGGAAGGGCATCCGGCCACCCCTTAAATTAATCTTGCCAAATCCGATTAACCATGCCGACCCTGCGTCATTGCGGGATAAAGGCTCAAGCAAAAGAAAGAAAGACAAGTTAAATGTTTCAATGAGGTTATGGTCGTAGTGTCTCATAACGCCAGAAGAGATAACACATCGTTTTCATATTGACGACTCCGTCCTTTTATGTGTGGTGTTGAGTTCTATGAAGGCAGAAGAGTGATCTCGGATGATGGAATACCGATAACAGGTAAAACGTTACCTTATCGTGAGTATATCTGTCTTCGCCCCGCTGTTTAAATACAATGTCAGATCATTTTTATTTGTATTCTCAACACTGTGATTACGACCCTCACGAAGAGAGTGAGCCGGCCGGTGTGGCCGTGCGGTTCTAGGCGCTTCAGTCTGGAACCGCGTGACCGCTACGGTCACAGGTTCGAATCCTGCCTCGGGCAGGAATTGGCGTAATTTTGAGACACTCTACTCGTACTGTGGACGAGGAATACTGTTCAAATCATGATCCGGCCGTCCAGATTTAAGTTTTCCGTGATTTCCTTAAATAGTTTGAGGCACGAGACCGATTTTCTTCCCCATCCTCCAAGCATGCTACGTCTCTAATGACGTCATCGTCGATCACACGTTAAACCCTAATCATTTAAATCATGCTCACAGTAAATCAGAGATAATAGCCGTATCGCATAGTTTACATGCTCTTTTCTTAGAGCTAGATTAAACGCATATCGTTAGTCGAACAGAGGTGTGCGGCACCTATCGCTCAGCATTTGATTTTTTCTCCTCCATTTTGCAAACGTATTCAGTATGACGATTATTCCGTGAGTGCTACTAGTATATGATTGAGTTTAGAGGAAGAACAGCCAAAGTTAATAATAACACTGCATAAAAACTAACAGTCACTAGTTTTTGCTACGATACAGAAATTCATAAAAAATTTTGATTTTAATTTTTTCATCTAAAATATTCTATCTTTGTTAAATTCATTATTGGTTTATTCCTTCAGTATAACATGCTGTATACATGAATACTACTTTTTCCAGAGATATTCTCCCTGTGCTTCCGTTTTACGGGTAACGTCATCACATAATAATCATAATAGATGGAAATATTAGCTTTCATATACAAATATTTTTAGTCAGCAACTTAAGCGTTATTGTATTCATATATATCAGTTGTAACTAGCATATTACTGACTCAACCTAACCATCGAAGTGCTTGTCATAAGGATAAATACACTCCTGGAAATGGAAAAAAGAACACATTGACACCGGTGTGTCAGACCCACCATACTTGCTCCGGACACTGCGAGAGGGCTGTACAAGCAATGATCACACGCACGGCACAGCGGACACACCAGGAACCGCGGTGTTGGCCGTCGAATGGCGCTAGCTGCGCAGCATTTGTGCACCGCCGCCGTCAGTGTCAGCCAGTTTGCCGTGGCATACGGAGCTCCATCGCAGTCTTTAACACTGGTAGCATGCCGCGACAGCGTGGACGTGAACCGTATGTGCAGTTGACGGACTTTGAGCGAGGGCGTATAGTGGGCATGCGGGAGGCCGGGTGGACGTACCGCCGAATTGCTCAACACGTGGGGCGTGAGGTCTCCACAGTACATCGATGTTGTCGCCAGTGGTCGGCGGAAGGTGCACGTGCCCGTCGACCTGGGACCGGACCGCAGCGACGCACGGATGCCCGCCAAGACCGTAGGATCCTACGCAGTGCCGTAGGGGACCGCACCGCCACTTCCCAGCAAATTAGGGACACTGTTGCTCCTGGGGTATCGGCGAGGACCATTCGCAACCGTCTCCATGAAGCTGGGCTACGGTCCCGCACACCGTTAGGCCGTCTTCCGCTCACGCCCCAACATCGTGCAGCCCGCCTCCAGTGGTGTCGCGACAGGCGTGAATGGAGGGACGAATGGAGACGTCTCGTCTTCAGCGATGAGAGTCACTTCTGCCTTGGTGCCAATGATGGTCGTATGCGTGTTTGGCGCCGTGCAGGTGAGCGCCACAATCAGGACTGCATACGACCGAGGCACACAGGGCCAACACCCGGCATCATGGTGTGGGGAGCGATCTCCTACACTGGCCGTACACCACTGGTGATCGTCGAGGGGACACTGAATAGTGCACGGTACATCCAAACCGTCATCGAACCCATCGTTCTACCATTCCTAGACCGGTAAGGGAACTTGCTGTTCCAACAGGACAATGCACGTCCGCATGTATCCCGTGCCACCCAACGTGCTCTAGAAGGTGTACGTCAACTACCCTGGCCAGCAAGATCTCCGGATCTGTCCCCCATTGAGCATGTTTGGGACTGGATGAAGCGTCGTCTCACGCGGTCTGCACGTCCAGCACGAACGCTGGTCCAACTGAGGCGCCAGGTGGAAATGGCATGGCAAGCCGTTCCACAGGACTACATCTAGCATCTCTACGATCGTCTCCATGGGAGAATAGCAGCCTGCATTGCTGCGAAAGGTGGATATACACTGTACTAGTGCCGACATTGTGCATGCTCTGTTGCCTGTGTCTATGTGCCTGTGGTTCTGTCAGTGTGATCATGTGATGTATCTGACCCCAGGAATGTGTCAATAAAGTTTCCCCTTCCTGGGACAATGAATTCACGGTGTTCTTATTTCAATTTCCAGGAGTGTATATTAGTAATACCGACGTGAAACTTATATTTTGCAGTTGATGAGCTACCTCGGAGTTTTGCCGCCTTTTAACTTCTATGAAACTCTATACAAAAGTTGTCCATTACCCTATAGTCAATTTCAGTAGGAAACTTGCGTTGCACCAGTGTAGCATCGATTAATTTCCGTTGTACCACAGATTCAAGGGATATTTCCAGCAAGACGATGGGTTACCACATTATGTGTGCACAGACTGTGACCAACTCATCCGCGAATTTCCGGATCCCTGGATACGCGGCGCTGGACCATTATGATGGCCTTTATATTACGACATTAAAAACTGAGAAAAATAAATCCACAACCTCAGTAATTTTTTGTTATGTTTCTCTCTGAAAGCATTTGATACTCCCGACTTAATTTTTCTTGTATCACTTGCCCCCTGGCGCTTATCTGTTTGCAGGTGATGCTGTTGTATAACTTAGATTAATTGCGTTTGATTTAAACACGATCTATCGAGGTGTAATGTTATTTATGTTTCCTGTCCTAACCTTGACTCTGAATGTATTTTTCAGAGCTGTAATCGGAGTCGAAAACGACGTTGGTGTTTCTAATACTGTGATGCTACTGATCGATAGCCATTGCTGCTGCCTTAAATGCGTACTACATGTTCAATAAATGAACCTGCGTTTTTTTTCAGAATTTGGTTCTCGAAGTCCGATCAATTTAAAGAAGTGGGAAATGTACGCAGTTCAGAATACTATGTAGGATCGCGCTCTGAAAGCGATTCAAATGTTTCAGTTGATGATCTTTTATGTGGAGTAAATGCTGACCTTAATAATCCTTTACGTAATGTGACTTTTCGGCATGAGGACACTTCACATGAATTTCGCGTGAAATGAATGTCCAAATAAGTGATCAACCAGCTGATGCAACTGCAATATTGATACAAAATTCTACATCAATGGAAGATAACATAACAGCGCAATTACACAAGAAATCTGCACAACAAAAAATGTTGGAAGAATTACAAACACAGTCCAATGAATTACAAAAAAGATCCAATGTACGAGGGCAGTTCAATAAGTAATGCAACACATTTTTTTTTCTCAACCAATTTTGGTTGAAAAAACCGGAAATTTCTTGTGGAATATTTTCAAACATTCCCGCTTCGTCTCGTATAGTTTCATTGACTTCCGACAGGTGGCAGCGCTGTACAGAGCTGTTAAAATGGCGTCTGTAACGGGTGTGCGTTGCAAACAACGGGCAGTGATCGAGTTTCTTTTGGCGGAAAACCAGGGCATCTCAGATATTCATAGGCGCTTGCAGAATGTCTACGGTGATCTGGCAGTGGACAAAAGCACGGTGAGTCGTTGGGCAAAGCGTGTGTCATCATCGCCGCAAGGTCAAGCAAGACTGTCTGATCTCCCGCGTGAGGGCCGGCCGTGCACAGCTGTGACTCCTGCAATGGCGGAGCGTGCGAACACACTCGTTCGAGATGATCCACGGATCACCATCAAACAACTCAGTGCTCAACTTGACATCTCTGTTGGTAGTGCTGTCACAATTGTTCACCAGTTGGGATATTCAAAGGTTTGTTCCCTCTGGGTCCCTCGTTGTCTAACCGAACACCATAAAGAGCAAAGGAGAACCATCTGTGCGGAATTGCTTGCTCGTCATGTGGCTGAGGGTGACAATTTCTTGTCAAAGATTGTTACAGGCGATGAAACATGGGTTCATCACTTCGAACCTGAAACAAAACAGCAATCAATGGAGTGGCGCCACACCCACTCCCCTACCAAGAAAAAGTTTAAAGCCATACCCTCAGCCGGTAAAGTCATGGTTACAGTCTTCTGGGACGCTGAAGGGGTTATTCTGTTCGATGTCTTTCCCCATGGTCAAACGATCAACTCTGAAGTGTATTGTGCTACTCTTCAGAAATTGAAGAAACGACTTCAGCGTGTTTGTAGGCACAAAAATCAGAACGAACTTCTCCTTCTTCATGACAACGCAAGACCTCACACAAGTCTTCGCACCCGAGAGGAGCTCACAAAACTTCAGTGGAATGTTCTTCCTCATGCACCCTACAGCCCTGATCTCGCACCGTCGGATTTCCATATGTTTGGCCCAATGAAGGACGCAATCCGTGGGACGCACTACGCGGATGAAGAAGAAGTTATTGATGCAGTACGACGTTGGCTCCGACATCGACCAGTGGAATGGTACCGTGCAGGCATACAGGCCCTCATTTCAAGGTGGCGTAAGGCCGTAGCATTGAATGGAGATTACGTTGAAAAATAGTGTTGTGTAGCTAAAAGATTGGGGAATAACCTGGTGTATTTCAATGCTGAATAAAACAACCCCTGTTTCAGAAAAAAAAATGTGTTGCATTACTTATTGAACTGCCCTCGTATCATGCGAACAGTCCAATGATTTAGAAAAATTGAATACTAATTTTAATAATTTGTCAGTACAATATAATATTTTAGTAGGTGATGTTTCGCAGTTAAAGAAGGTTTATCATGGTCTCATGATAACAAGCAACTGAAAGGAACTGTGGTTAAGTTAGCAAATAAAGTCTCTGCTTTTGTGGAAAAACAGGATGCTAAAGTGCAAAAGCAATTTTATGATGAGTGTAAACACACTGCGGATGACTTTTCGGAATGGCTTTCGCACAGGTTGTAGGAATTAACGATCAATTTAATTCAGAGTTAGAGCAAGTATTAAGTGAAAGAGTCACAGCTGCTATGTCTGAGAGAGACAATTCTGGCGAATCGGTAAAGTCCTAATTGGTAAAAATAAAAGACACTTCGAGCAAAGATTTGCCCGAAATGACATGACCAAGTAACTGCACAAATTACGACAATACAATAGGAACTGTCTGCGTTTGGGGCATAGTTCATCGTAAACCTTCTTCTACTGACAAATTATATGATAAGTCACAGCAGTACTGCTGCATATCACATGACGTTCGGTAATGAAATGAATTCCGGCGATTTATTGCCAAACCGTAAACCGTACGAAGTTGGAATACCGCCTATATTATCCTTGGTACTGCTACAAGGAAATTTAGTGAAGCACAGACCATTCCATTTCTTTACCGGATAAACTTACTTTGCACCGTGTTTTGTTCGTAAGAGCTTTTAATGGTGTGTTACCCCAGTCCTGGACTGAACAACAGAAGATCCCCCTTCCATAGCCTTTCCATAGTAAACAGAGTAGTCTTCATAGATATTTTGAGAAATCTTTGAACAAAACTCGTTACTGGGGCGAGCCTATTTCTCGTAGAAATATGTTAAGGATTTTGAAAGTGAAGTTTTCTTTAGATATTCGTGAGAAATTAGTACATGAGCCGGATGAGGACTTAGAACATTTTATGTCAATACTAGACTCAATACACCTGATGCGAGAAGACTTAAGGATCAGTAATGATAGCAGTAGAAAATAACGCATTATTTTGCAGACTTAGTACCCAAAACAATAGCTTGTTTGTGTGTGTCGTGTGTGTGTGTGTGTGTGTGTGTGTGTGTGTGTGTGTGTGTGTGTGTGTGTGTGTGTTCAAATGTGTGTGAATTCCTAAGGGACCAAACTGCTTAGGTCATCGGTCCCTAGACTTCCACACTACTCAAACTAACTTATGCTAAGAACAACACAAACACCCATGACCGAGGGAGGACTAACCTCTAAATCAGGTAGCGTTAAATACTTAGTAGGTCTTTATGATCTTTCCTCGAAATATATTAAACGCTATACAATAGAGACGACAACAGACCAGCCATCGACAGAAGAATTCTTAGAGATTACATAGGACGATTGATAAGGCTGTTGCATTCCTAAAAGATAATGCTTCAAGCTTTATATGCAAAAAAATTTAAAGATTTCCTACAGGACAGTGGCGTCAAACAGATTTTGATATCAAGATTTGATCCACGAAGTAACATAATTGAAGGTATCTTTAGAGAATTTAATCTCTATGTACGAACGTATGCAAGCACACAACATACAAGTTGGATGTAATTCATTGAACCATTTGAGCATAAAATAAAGAGCTTACGAATTCATATAAGCCCGTATACATCCTCAGGTCTCTTAACGAATGCATGTAAGTTAAAGATCGTATAAACCCACTGCCACGCCTGCCGAAAGAAGAATGAACGCTGGAAGAAAACGTAAAGAATGTACTGATTGTACTTCCTTTATAGGCTATAATTTCAAAGAATGCCTACGACAAAAGGTCAGGGTTTGTGCTCGATTGGAGAAACCATGTTGTTAAATTCACATTCAAAATCTTCAGCCCTACAGAAAAGAAACAGTAAATGGCACCTTCCGTACACACGACCATATATGATCATTCGGATCCCGCGTCCAGGGAGATACCTTTTTGGCTTTCCTGAAGACAAGCAAAATTAAAGGACTTTACCATCATCAAGATTTGAAAAGGTATTTGCACGAGTATTACTCACGATTGCATTCCTCTAAATTGGGAAAATGTTAAAGAACTTTAAATTAGTTAAAGAACTTTAATTAGTAACTTACATACAAAACTGCTCTAAGCAATTTCGTATCTCAATAGTTTTATAATGATGTTCTGGTTTATGTACATCGAATTCTATATGAAACTCAGAACTATTTTACCTGAAACTTGCAAACAAACGTTTTCTGTGTAATGAGGGAAACCAGAAAGAAGAAAACTGTTATGGTGATTGTAAGGGAATGTACTTGGTGTGTAGTAAATTCTCATTTTTGTTGCTTTAAAGTAAATAAATAGGCTTTTTAAAGTGGTTACTTCTTTTATAATGGCAAAAGTTCTTGCAGGTGGATTAGTCGATAAATGTTTGACAAGGCCGATTGACGATAATATGAGCTCTGAAACAGAGGACAAAATGTAAATGTTTATGATATAGTTATTGGTTTGGTGTAGCAGTACTATTCTCGAATGGTCTGTATTTGTGAAATGAAAATTTATGTTCCTGAATGAAGCCAATTTCTAGTTCATTTACGGTGAACAGATAAGTAGATGTAGCTGATTGATGGACGAATATTTTAGTGTGGAAGTAAGTTGTGCGTACAATAAGACATGATGCTCCTCTGGGCCGGCCGGTGTGGCCGTGCGGTTCTAGGCGCTTCAGTCTGGAACCGCGTGACCGCTACGGTCGCAGGTTCGAATCCTGTCTCGGGCATGGATGTGTGTGATGTCCTTAGGTTAGTTAGGTTTAAGTAGTTCTAAGTTCTAGGGGACTGATGACCACAGATGTTAAGTCCCATAGTGCTCAGAGCCATTTGAACCATTTTTGATGCTCCTCTGGTTGAGAATAACTTTGGAAGTGCAGTTGGATTTGTGTGTTTTTGCACAAGCACGCAGTAATTATTCTGCTTTGATCAGATGGCCCACGATCAAGAATAAGTAACACCCTGTCGTCCAAACTTAAAGCTGTGATGGGTCCGTATAGCGGTAAATCTTTGAAAAGGAACCAACTCAATCTAATCAGTATCTTACCAAAAAAGAAGGGAACTCAAACAACGTAAATAATTTTTTAAATAACGACAAGATAATGAAATGGTAGAATCGGAAATATTTTCCTTCATGTAAATATAATTAAAAGATTTTTAGTTACAGTAAGATTAATACGTGCCGCAAGGATGCAATTGAAGTATATTCATGTAACGTAAGTGATAAGGCGCTAAAGTGAAAACCAGTGTCTGTACTGTAGTAAAGTCTATTCCTATACTAAAAAAAAAAAAATTAAACGCTTTTGACAGAAATAAAAGTGTTGATGAACTGGGTAACGTATGAGTGAAATCGAGTATCTGGCGTGTGTTGCATAGTGCAGCTGGATAGTTTTGCTGACGCCGATGCTGTAAAGAGGTGAAAACTTCACTTACCTGTGTTCATACCCTACGAGTGTTGAAAATGTATTAACTAAACTGTTTTAGGTTCATTGTAACTGGTCGTTACCACAATTCTCGACCTTCTTCAAATGAAAGTCTAACAGTGGTTTACGTGTGTCTGCTGCACAAAGACTACGCTCGAAATAATTAAAGAAATCATGAAATTTACGAATAATGAAAAGAAAAAATCATTTAACTATCGCAACATGCGTGTATGTGTAAAATGAAATGTATAATATGTAATGTGTAATGAACGACGCCATTTATGACTAGAGGTGAACTGTGATGGTAACAGACCATCTGAAGTAATGAACATTCTATGTAAGAGTGTGTGCTGAGCGGTGATTCGATGAATGACGTCGTCAAGTCAACTGAAAGAAACTGTGCCAACGCCATGGAAGGGGGCTATATTCTCGCACAGTACCTGCGGCGCAGTAATTCAGTGCGGAGCAAATGCAGATATTTTCAATATAAAAAATGGAAATGAGCGTATGGCATCTTTGGCCGGGGTAGTTCGGCCAACAAGTGCAAGTCTTATTGCATTCGACGCCACACTGGGCGACTTGCGCGCCAGTGATGAGGATGAAATGAGGATGAGGACAACACAACACCCAGTTCCAGAGCGGAGAAAATCTCCAACCCGGCGGGGAATCGAACCCGGGCCCGCTTGCATAGGAGGCGAGCACGCTACCACCCAGCTAAGCAGGCGGACTATTTTCACTATAATAGATCGTGAAAGACAAAATTGTCACTGGTTGCTGGCTGATAAAGGAGCAAAAAAATACCAACGCCCGTATGACAGTGTCCCGGGCTAAATCATAAATTTCTCCTAGTGTCTCATGGAGTGACAATATGTGATTACGATATTGGTGACCTGGCTATCGGATTGGGATATTAAGGTCGGTGTACAAATTGGCGATTTTTGGAGAGGAATACCTTAGATTCAGAAGTTTTCTGTTTACATTGTATAGAAACTATTGTATGTGAATTATCAGGGGATTAAGTCTTCCTTGTGCAGTACTGTGCTCAGGGAGTATGCTCTTATCTAATGTATCATCGCTTCGTCTCGACGTTTTCGGTAACGGCCTACTACCGAGATGAGCATTAGGGACAAAAGGAGACAGATCTGATATAAATGTTGTTGTCATTCAGCGAGCTCTGTTATTGATTCCGTCGATACCGAGCAGACGGTGCTCTTTGGAAACGAGTATTTGAAACTCAATACTGTGAAGGTATCCAAGTCATCCAAGCACTGACTACAAGAGAAACGCAAATACAAGAGAAATACTGACAAGAGTTCGCAGAAATGCGGAATATCCAACGACGCATCGTAAATTTTACGGTTTTCAGTGATGGAATACGGCTTACAGAAATGAACACGTGATGCTATTGTATAACTTAGACAAATTACGCTGTAATGACAAGATAGCCTGATGTTGAGGTATCGCCTCGAAACATATCGCTAAATAACTTAATTTAGTTGTCTGTAAATTTTATGAGTTGAAAACCTTTTCGAATTACGTTTGTTTTAAACATGATTTAACGAAGTGTAATGTAATTACCATTTCCTGTCCTAACCTTGTTGCTGAATGTATTTTTCAGAGCAGTTATCGGGGGCGAAAACGACGTCGGTGTTACTAGTACAGTGATGCTACTGATCGGCAGCCACTGCTGCGGCCTTAAATGCATACTGTACGATGAATAAAAGAACCTGCGTTGTTTCAGAACCTGGGTTTCGAAGCCGATTCTTTAAAAAAAGTATCGCTTTTCTACGCTGATATGTGTGGCCGAGCGGTTCTAGGCGCTACAGTCTGGAACCGCGCGACCGCTACGGTCGCAGGTTCGACTCCTGTCTCGGGCATGGATGTATGTGATGTCCTTAGGTTAGTTAGGTTTAAGTAGTTCTAAGTTCTAGGGGACTGATGGCCTCAGCAGTTAAGTCCCATAGTGCTCAGAGCCATCTACGCTGATACCAGCGTTGAAATACTTACATTACTTTCCATGGCCATGCATCTCTCTACTAGTAGAAAGCAAACAATTAGAGATTGTGCTGATCCAAAGAAAAATCGTTTCCGTCATTAAGATAGTTCTGTCTTCTCTCTTCTTTAATCATTTACCAGGTGGGAGGTTGAATTATACCTCCAGTCATAGAATTAATGTCATGGGTTTTCTGGTTATGGGATGTCATGAAACAGCGTCCCCACAACAGCAAGATTCGCAATACCGACAAACTCAAGCAGAGAATAAAAATTGTGAAATAATCTGTTCTGACTAAACATGTAGGGAAATCGTTCATAGCGTTTGAAACCTACATAATATTCTTTACAGCAACTTTTGTGGTAATATTACTAATGTGCACGGGATTGGCAGTTTCAGAAGTAACTTTCACTGGCTCATGAGCAACTGCAAGAGTTACACCTTTATTACAAATTAGCATTGGAACATGAGTTGCGCTTAAAAAATTAAAAATTTTCAAACTTGTTACTAAGCCACTGGATTTGACGAAGTCCGTGACATTTTCTACATTTACATGTACATCATACTCCGCAAGCCACTTAATGGCGTAGGGTACTTTCGGTACCACTATCTGATCCCTCCAACCCTGTTCCACTCGCGAATAGTGCGTGGGAAGAATGATTGTCGGTAAGCCTCTGTATTGGCTCTAATTTCTCGGAATTTTCTCTCCGTGGGGGGAAGTAATATGTCACCTTACTCCTCCTGAAAAGTGCAATCGCGAAATTTCAATAGTAAATCTCTCTTGGAAGGTCTGCCAGTGGAGTTTGTTTAGCATCTCCGTAACACTCTCTCGCCAGCTAAACGATCCCGTGACGAAACGCGCCTCTCTTCGTTGGATCTTCTCTATCTCCTCTATTAGTCGTACCTGATAGGGATCCCACATAGATGAACAATACTCAAGAATCGGACGAACAAGCACCTTATAAGCCACTTCTTTCGTGGATGAGTTACATTTCCTTAACATTCTTCGGATGAATGTGAGTCTTGTGTCCGCTCTTCCCACTATCTGTTTTATATGATCATTCCACTTAAGGTCGCTCTGGATGGCTATGCCTAGATATTTTACGGCAGACGCTGTATGCAGCTGTTTGTCATCAATAGTGTAGCTGTACAGTAGCGAATTTCTTTTCCTATGTATGCGCAATATGTTACAGAGTCTGCACCATTCATCAATTCTCTGCAGGTCGTTCTGCAAATTCACACTATCTTCCGGCGTTGCTACATTTTAATGAAAGAATTATGTGTCTAAGCATCAAATTGAGTTTTATTTAGATATTGACTTCCATGGTTACTCATAAGCTGTGCAACACACATAACTAAAAGTTTAGCTACAACTTCGTTATTATCAGGAGCAAATATATCAAACCAGACGAGTGGCGTTGGTGCTTGTACGTTTCGTCTGTAGAACATGATGATGAATGTGACGATATCACACAGTAAGGCAGTTGGAACAAGTGATGAATGTTGTGTCTTAGAGCTACAAAAAGGTTTCTCATATTTATGTAACAACTCAATTTTGGATATCCTGTAGTGCTTTCCAAAACGCACAAATAAGTGCTGCTACGCAGAACTACACCCTATATTGCCAGCTCAATCTTTGCAAGTCCCATCTGTCGCTGTTGCTGGACCAGTACCCTCTGGATAAGCTGGAATTTAATTCTTTATAGGTTTGATTGATGTTTTCTCGAAATATGTTAAACTCAATGCAGTAAAGACGACAACAGCACCTGCCATCATCAGAAGAATTCTTAGGGATTTCATGCCGACGGTTAATAAGTCTGTCGCATTTCTAACAGATAACGCTTCAAATTTTACATGTGTTTCCCGAGTCGAAAAAAAAATATTCGTCCTTCCCCACCCACTCCTACTATGGTGATACGACTATCTTTCACCAGAAAATAAGCTGGAGTAGACAACAACCATATAGTCCTTGTTACTGTCTTGATATATACTTAAGCAGGCTAAGAGGTCTATAATTACAATGGTCACGCTTATTCATATTATTATCACAGTTTTCCCAAGAACTATTTGCGCAAGACGGGCATACATTGTTATCTCTGCTGCCTTCTACGTAATTTCGACGGTGCTCTCTTGTAACATTCTTAGATAAACATAGACATATTGTGAGTGTGTGTGTGTGTGTGTGTGCGTGTGTGCGTGTGTGTGTGTGTGTGTGTGTGTGAGAGAGAGAGAGAGAGAGAGAGAGAGAGAGAGAGAGAGAGAGAAAGATTTTAGGGCGCTCAACAGCAAGTTTATTATCTCCCATGCTAAAATAGTCTAAAACGAATCATCTGAGACTCTCTCGCCTTTTTCAGTCACTTTCAGTCCTACAATCAATCTATAGCATTCGTAATGTAATACTATGCAGTGGCCTCCTTTATAAAACCTGGTAAAAAGGTGGCTACAATAAGTAAGATAAGATTATAATGACTCATGAATTTGGAATGGTTGATCACTTAAAATTTTTTCGATGAGCCACCTGAAGCAGATTGGACATCCCACAAAAACATGAAAGTCCTGCTGCATTCATTTCATCGTCTACAAAAACAGAGGGGAGATCACCTAACCACCTAACAAATTAACCTCATCCATTCTGTCAGGTGCTTATTGTCCGTAAGTGCCAGTCATACATCGACAAATATGGAAATTGCTGCAACATGAAGCACCAGTCCTACGTTTATCGAATTTTGTGGAGATGTTCATTGCGTATCCTTTATTTGGTGATAGTTTAATCATTATATTCGTAGCGGATGAACATCCTCAACATCAGTATGAGTTGTTCCCTCCCACCCCCCCCCCTCCCACCCTCACCCCTCCCATGGCCACGAAGAAATTACTGCATTCGTTTTGGCGTGGGATAAACAGTTTCCTAAAATCTTCTTGAATAATTTCTTACCATGCCATAAACACGTACCATCTCTGTTATTGAAGATTTCTGGCCAGAGGCTGTTATGAAAGCATCTGTTTCCCCATCACATCTCAAATGTGTTCTATGCGTAACGAACTAGGTATCTGGATAGGCCAGTACACTATCCGCACATTCTTAGAGGTGTTCGTGGGGTCAACTGTGTGGTGGGTGGATTCTTGCATTATCCTGCTGGAATATGCCTTTTGGCACCCTGGTCTTGAAGCGTATGAGAACAGGATTTACTATTATTGACTCATACTGGCAAGCATTCAGGCCCCCTTCAAACATTACCAAATCAGTCTCGTTGTCATACACAACAGCTGCAAGGATCCAGAAGCTGGAAAGTTATCAGTTCCGAGAATCGAGCCTCCTGTGACCTTTCATCAGGTCATCTATGGACAAGTTGACGTTGATCTGACCCAACAAACAGAAGTGAGACTCACCATGAACAGCTCAGAATGCCACTCAGTGCCCCAGGAGACTCTGGCTCAACACTGTGCAAATGTCTGTTGTGTGTGTGGTGTGGTGTCTGCGATAAATGACGCATGGCAACTCAAGACCTCGACCAATAGTCCCGTAGTCTGTTCCCCACTGTTCGTGGTGACACTCTACCTGTAACCTCTGCCCAGACTTCAGCTGTTGCCACTGTCTATTCGTCAGAGCCAGTCGAACAATCCTACGATCTTCTCACAGTGCAGTGGTTGTGAAAGACACGTGCCTACCCTTCTTGCCATTGTGTTGCCCTGAGTCCATCTTATCTCCACTCGTTCTGCAGGCCGGCCGGAGTGGCCGAGCGGTTCTAGGCGCTTCAGTCCGAAACCGCGCGACCGCTACGGTCGCAGTTCCGAATCCTGCCTCGGGCATGGCTCTGAGCACTATGGGACTTAACTTCTGAGGTCATCAGTCCCCTAGAACTACTTAAACCTAACTAACCTAAGGACATCACATACATCCATGCCCGAGGCAGGATTCGAACCTGCGACCGTAGAGGTCGCGTGGTTCCAGACTGTAGCGCCTACAACCGCTCGCCCACGCCTCAGGCATGGATGTGTGTGATGTCCTTAGGTTAGTTAGGTTTAATTAGTTCTAAGTACTAGGGGGCTGATGACCTCATATGTTGAGTCTCATAGTGCTCAGAGCCATTTGAACCACTTCTTTCTGCGCGCTATAGTCAACTGCCAGTGCGATCTCTTGTTATGATGCTTCTATCTCCTTAATGACAATGATTTTACCTTTATCGAAGTCCGAAATATAGGAACAATTTACACGTGCGAGTTATCTGGGCTTGCTGTCTCGCCACCTGAAAAGTTCCCGTAACGTTAGACATATTCAGTACCCATGATGTTCTCGCACCATTCTTCGTCTGTAGGAATTGCTGTTTTCTGTGCTGAAAATAATCTCGAATAAGGACGACATATTAAGCAATGTTTTCCACAGGCATCGAAATACTCACTTTGGTAGCTTTCGCTCAACGTGTTGGTGGTACGACGCTTTCCAAATCCCAGTGTATTTCCACCAACCTATGAATCTCTGTCTCAACAACGAGACAATAATTTGTAAGGAGATGGCACAATGAGCCATAGAATTTTCTGTACTTGCTTTCTGGGCTGCTACATCTGATAATTAGTTACCCTGAATTCCCGTGTATCCTGTTAGTCACCAGAACGAAATCCTCCACGGATAAATCATGAAGATGGCGAGGAGAATTCTGGTTGTTATGGATTTGTTTATCTGCTGGTGCATACAAACTGAGGGAGATAAAGATTCTCACAGGGTACTCGAAGATTTTATATGATTAGGCTACAAATGCCGTAAATTAGTTTGCTAAATGGATATTTGGGGCAGCCTCAGGAAATACCACTGCGCTGCCAAGACTTATCGTTGAATGTAGCAATCTGCCTCTACTATTTTAGTGCTTTTATTAGTGAATGTAGTTAATTAATACTTGCTGTAGTCTGGCTGGTTATAAAAATTTGGCATCGGATGTTACTAAGTAGCAAAACGAACTTTCATCCATGGTACATGCGCCGATAACAGAAGTGTGCAACATATATAAATGACCTAGTAGATAGTGTCGGAAGTTCCATGCGGCTTTTCGCGGATGATGCTGTAGTATACAGAGAAGTTGCAGCATTAGAAAATTGTAGCGAAATGCAGGAAGATCTGCAGCGGATAGGCACTTGGTGCAGGAAGTGGCAACTGTCCCTTAACATAGACAAATGTAATGTATTGCGAATACATAGAAAGAAGGATCCTTTATTGTATGATTATATGATAGCGGAACAAACACTGGTAGCAGTTACTTCTGTAAAATATCTGGGAGTATGCGTGCGGAACGATTTGAAGTGGAATGATCATATAAAATTAATTGTTGGTAAGGCGGGTACCAGGTTGAGATTCATTGGGAGAGTGCTTAGAAAATGTAGTCCAGCAACAAAGGAGGTGGCTTACAAAACACTCGTTCGACCTATACTTGAGTATTGCTCATCAGTGTGGGATCCGTACCAGATCGGGTTGACGGAGGAGATAGAGAAGATCCAAAGAAGAGCGGCGCGTTTCGTCACAGGGTTATTTGGTAACCGTGATAGCGTTACGGAGATGTTTAATAAACTCAAGTGGCAGACTCTGCAAGAGAGGCGCTCTGCATCGCGGTGTAGCTTGCTCGCCAGGTTTCGAGAGGGTGCGTTTCTGGATGAGGTATCGAGTATATTGCTTCCCCTACTTATACCTCCCGAGGAGATCACAAATGTAAAATTAGAGAGATTAGAGCGCGCACGGAGGCTTTCAGACAGTCGTTCTTCCCGCGAACCATACGCGACTGGAATAGGAAAGGGAGGTAATGACAGTGGCACGTAAAGTGCCCTCCGCCACACGCCGTTGGGTGGCTTGCGGAGTATGAATGTAGATGTAGATGTAGATGAGCCTAAAACGCGTGACCTACCTATTCCCCCACACTGTTCTATGATTCTGTCGCTTACAAAATATTTCTATTGACAATGAAGAGGTTATAATACGTGAACAGTTTTCTACGACACAGTTAATTTTATTCACTTTAAATTCATATAAAACGTCCCTACTGATTGTATTCACTCTACAGATGCAGTCACTCACTTATCACGAGCCTCAGTTCGCAAAAACCAATGGAAGGCGCTCCAGAAGACCACACCTTCTCAGCGCAGCAGCATGCTAAGATCAATATAGTGTCCAGTATGCAAGAGCTCAGCCCAGTTCGAGACCTAACATAAGTCAACATCATCGTGCAGTACAGTGACAGTTCGAGTTTCTGATGAAAAGTACTTTTGTAAATGTTGCATTTTTCCCCGCAAGAGAACAGTTTGTCAATCTCTGCATAAAGTGATGCTTTCAGCCGGCCGTTGTGGCCGAGCGGTTCTAGGCGCTTGAGTCTGGAACCGAGCGACCGCTACGGTCGCAGGTTCGAATCCTGCCTCGGGTATGGATGTGTGTGATGTCGTTAGGTCAGTTAGGTTTAAGTAGTTCTAAGTTCTAGGGGACTGATGACCTCAGATGTTAAGTCCCATAGTGCTCAGAGCCATTTGAACCATTTGATGCTTTCATAGCAATGAGATTTGTAAATTATTAAGAAGTCCTGTGGCAAAAAACTATGTCAAAGTTAATCAAATCATTTATTCATTTATGTAATAAAGTAAACTAATTTTTCATGTGCTGTAGCTCATGAGCCTTCTCTCATAGCACTCAAAGAACGCACAGTTACGGCCGTACAAAAGTAGTTCCGTCTGCACACAACATAATAAATAGTGCCCGAATTTAAAAATTTAAAATGCTGAGATAATCTACCCATTAAGAGTTATAATCTTGTGTGAAAGGTTCAACATAGGAAGACAAGTACTACAGTTATAAAATGCATATATGTCTCGAGGCAGCCGGCCGTAATGACCGAGCGGCTCTAGGCGCTACAGTCTGGAACCGCGCGACCGCTACGATCGCAGGTTCGAATCCTGCCTGGGGCATGGATGTTTGTGATGTCCTTAGGTTAGTTAGTTTTAAGTAGTTCTAAGTTCTAGAGG
Organism: Schistocerca nitens; assembly: GCF_023898315.1. Classification (NCBI taxonomy): domain Eukaryota; kingdom Metazoa; phylum Arthropoda; class Insecta; order Orthoptera; family Acrididae; genus Schistocerca; species Schistocerca nitens. Next base: position 863,809,047 of record NC_064616.1, on the reverse strand, counting down.
ACTGATGACCTCAGCAGTTAAGTCTCTTAGTGCTCAGAGCCACTTTTTTTTTTTTTTTGTCTCGAGGCAGGGTAACTTATCACACTCAAACACACAGAGTTTATTGATCCAGTATTTGAGAATGAGAGCAGTTATTGACTAGCAAAAAGCCTTGCGGATGATTTCCAACTTCTACGAAACATTTTTTCGCTGACACCTCCCACAAAATGATGAGAAGAAAAAAATTATCGCTTGCTAAATTATCGATGTTCATGAAGTCCAACTGCCGCATCAGGCATCACGATTTATTTCATCTTTACTACTAACTGTTTTCGTAACACACTTTACTCCACTCTATTTTGGCCTGACGCAGCAACAGTCGTTCAACGTTCCAAAAATAAAAATACACTCTGTTGCAAGTATTTTATTAATAATGACGCGTTTCGCACGGTTAACGCATCTTCAGATTATCTGTAATTAGTAATAATAATGTTGTTATATAACATTTTATTGGTGAACATGTCTAGCACCGATCAGCGGGATATCTAAGCAAAAGGAGAGAGGTAAAGTGAGTCACGTGTCTTGAATAGCGGAGGCCGCAAAGGACGCAATCGTCAAATATAAACGTAGGAAAGTCTAATATCGCAAGTGAAAACCTCTAAGTTAAAAGCGTAAAATTACAACATTAATAAGAGATTAAATCTGGATTAGGAAAAAAAACCCTCACCACACCTTGCCAATATGCTGTGCGATGACAGGTTAGCAATCACAGCCATGAATCCCAGAGGTAAACAGATATTGCTCTAGACAACGTATGCCTACATGCTGAATCGAGTGGTCTGCGCAGTATACTGACTTGTGGACGAAACTTAGTGAAAGAGCCGAATGGCGGCAGTGACAGTAAAAAGGGACTGAAATAAACTAAATGCTGGTCGGAACCAATTAAAATAATGGAATAGAATAAAATACCCTTAAATATTAACAACAGACGAACTAGTGGTGACATATAAAACACCTATCTCAGTGAACTGCCAACTGTGAAGATACAAGGTGGCAATTATTGAACTATATGGAAAAAACGTAAATTAGTTACAAACTACGGTGTGCACACACTTTATTCAACATGTAAACGTCACTACAGATATTCGGATTTAGATTATGACATGTTCGATTTGCCTCCCATCATTGGCGCTGATGTGGCGCAGACGAATAGCGAAATTCTGTATGACCCGCTGAAGTGTCGCAACATCGATGCTGTCGATGACTCCTGAATCGCTGTTTTCAGCTCAGCAATGGTTCTGGGGCTATTGCTGTACATCTTGCCTTTAATATAGCCCCGCAAAAAGGAGTCGCATGTGTTCAGATCCGGAGAATATGGCAGCCAATCGAGACCCCTGCCAGTGACCTCTGGCCACCCCAGAGTCAGAATGCGGTCCCCAAAGTGTTCCTTCAGGACATCAAACACTCAGCTGCTTCAATGGGGTCGAGCTCCGTCTTGCATGAACCACATCTTGTCGAAATCAGGATCACTTCGGATAATGGAGATGAAATCATCTTCCAAAACCTTCACGTATCGTTCGGTAGTCACCTTGTCATCAAGGAATATCGCACCGATTATTCCGTGACTGGTCATTGCAGACCACACAGTCACCGGTTCAGGGCGGAAAGACTTCTCGATCGCGAAATACAGATTGTAAATTCGTCAAGTGAACCAATTTTGCTTACTGACGAACCTATCCAAATGAAAGTGTGCTTCGCCGCTAAAACAAACAGCACAGCGCACGCTAATTCCCATCAGGCCCCGTGGCCAACCGTGCAGTTTGAACGTCCTAACGCAAGTTATGACGTTTTTATTTCATATAGTTCAATTACTTTACTTTTTCCGTGTCCAGATCAAATTTTATTTTTCCAATAGTTAGCCACCGCTACGACTTTGTCGTTGGCTTGCAGCAGGTCACTAAACCTGCAGGGCTCCGGCAGTAGTCGGCACATGAGCAGATATGCCTCGTCTTGTACCTCTCCGCATCCGCAAAGAACGTCGTCATCGTTAGGCAGCAGTCCCCACTTGCACAGATTAGTTTTGCATCTGGGTACACCAGCCCTCAGCCTATTTAGTGTTCTCCACACTGTATAAGGAAGTTTGTTTCCAGGTGCCATTTGCTCTTTTGGTATTATCTGCAGTGCGTTTTGTTCATTCTCCCATTTACGGACTCTATTATCTTCCTGTGAACCATCAAGGATCTTGGTTCTTTCAATACAGCTATTTCTAGACTTAAGCCTCCGAGCCTGAGTGACGAGCCCATTCAGTGGGTGTCGAGAATCTGTTTCTTTCTTTGTTCTCTCAGCGTCTGCTGCCACCTGCCTTCTGATCTTGGGTGGGGCAATTCCAGTAAGTAGGTACAAATTACCCGTTGGTGTGGATCTGAGACAGCCTGTAACAATTCGCATTGTCTCATTTACACCTACATCAACCTGTTTAGCATGTGCAGATGCTTCCCATACTGGCGCTGCATAGTCTGCTGCAGAAACACACAGAGCAAGTGCTGATGTTCTCAGTACTGATGGTTGAGCTCCCCATTCATAGTTTGTCAGCCTGCGAATGATGTTATTCCTGGAGCAGACTTTAGCCTTGGTGTTTTGGCAATGCTGCTTGAAGGAAAGCGTTCTGTCAAGTACCACCCCAAGGTATTTAGGTGTTGGACAGTGCTTTAGCTTCTTACCTTGCCATGTAACGTCGAGCTCAACTCCAGCATCTCTATTGCGCAGATGGAAAGCACATACTTGGGTTTTGTCAGGGTTTGGCTTGAGGTGATTGGCGTCGTAGTATTGAGCCAGTTCTTCAAGCGCTCTAGAGAGATTTCCAGATGTTGCATCAAAATTGGACCCCTGGACCACCACAGCTGTGTCATCAGCATATACGAACAGTCTTGCATCTTGAGGTATAGGTTGGTCATTGGTGTACACATTATAAAGGATGGGAGAAAGTACACTTCCTTGTGGTAAGCCATTCTTCTGCAGTCGCCATCTACTGTTCTTACCATTTAGGGAGACATAAAATCTTCGATTCTGCAGAAGACTACCAATAACCATCGTCAACCTACAGTCCCCTGTGAGGTGATATAATTTGCGCAATAGCTTTCTGTGGTTTACCGTGTCGTATGCAGCAGTAAGATCTATGAAAGCTGCTCCAGTTATTAATTTTTTTTCAAACCCATCTTCTATATGTTGCGTCAGATTAAGTATTTGCCCACAACAAGATCTTCCTGGTCTGAAACCGGCTTGTTCCTTTATGAGCTTTCCATCTATAGTTTCTGCCACCCGGTTGAGAATCATCCGCTCCAGTATCTTATAGAGATGGCATAGAAGTGACACTGGTCTGTAACTTTTGGGGTCAATAATTATCACCCTGTAGACTAAAATGTCGATCTAAATGAACAGGGAGAAAGAGGAAGGGAGGGGTGGAGAGGTGCGTGAAAGAGGTAAGGATAGGAGATGCAAACGTATTTAGGGACAGAGAGGGAGGAAGAAAATGTTAAAGAAACACATTCGTAACTCATTTTGCAGACAGAGTCCACATATATTACTGAATGTACGTGCAAAACTACATCGTTGTATGACATATGGCTCGAGAGATATGACGTCACTTCCTCCCACGCACTATTCGCGAGTGGAAGGGGGTTGGAGGGATCAGATAGTGGTACCGAAAGTACTCGCCGCCACACACCATTAGGTGGCCTGCGGAGTATGTAGATGTAGATTCCTGTGATACAGTAAATTTGGTGGGAATTCGAAACATGAAAATAAGATCGCGAAAATCTTATAAGCAACGAAGTGTTTCTCTTCGTTTTAACCCGAGTGCCTACACTATGGTGTCCCCATCAGTAGATGACTTGTCTACGAGTCTGACTCCCATAAGGAGAACCTGGATTCAGTTCACAATACTGCGAGGGGATTTTTCCTGTGTGGAAGGACTGGAGTGGTGTCCACTCAACCTACTAATGCCATCCGAGGAGAAATTTGAATAAGGTGTACCGACTTCGAGGTTTGAAAGACCGGCAACGGCTGGGAGAAGAGTGACCCCATGATCGTCCAATCACATCCGAACATAGATCACAGGTAAAGTACATTGTGCGCACCCCTGTCTCTGCTGCGTTAAGATTTCAAATATACGTCGAAGTCATGTGACTCGAGGCAGTAAGTCGAGTTCCCATCACTACGAACTACGTGAAGTTGAGCTGGCAGTTACAGTTTTTATTTTTATTTTTTTTACATTTATAGCTGAAATCAAGCATCGACTTCAACAATAAAATTACTTGCTGTATTACCACTAAACAAGTCGTAGTACGGTTACCTAATTTCTCAGAAATTCCTGATACTGATCCGATGACTATCGTTCATACATATGGCAAGGCGTCTCGCGCTGATAGTTCTTTTTCAAGCAACAGAATTACAGTTCTTCATTGAATACATCATTTTGTTAGAATGTGAATCAATTAGCTCACCACGTCCACAGGAGTAAAACACAAAATACAGTAATTGTTTCAGAGTTATTATAAGTATTATGGTGTTTCCTCCACAATAGGATTGAAAAGCTTGATTATATTTTTGTAATAAATTAAATCCGTTTCTATCGGTAATGTCCGATTTTCACACAAAATGTGAGTTTATATTTTATGGCTTTTGCTTAATCCAGTATAGATAACGAAACAATTTCAAGACAGGAAGCATAATATACTTGGAAAAGTTGCTTGTACTTGGAAAAGTTGCTTGTGCTTGTAAAAGTTGCTTGTACTCCTGTTGTGGGTTAGACGTTAGCATTATGTTGTCTCAGAATCTCAGTCATTCATCGAGTTTTACATTTAATGACCAATATACATCCTAACTTTCAACTCATGGAAATATTTCTGCAAGGATTTTGAAATAGCTGACCTTCACACTTGAAATTTTCGTTAGTTTGCCTAGGGTGCGGAACAAGACTTTTCTAAGCATATATGAAGGTCATTACTTCTGAATCTAGCACAAAGCGCTATACTTGATCTTTGACAAAACAGTCATTCCTTGAGTATAGTACTGTGTGGTTGTTTCGTTTAAAATTCTCACATCACAAAGTAATGACCCAAACAATCATTTGGTCTCTGGGAAAATTGTAACCAATTTTCATACTTGATGTCTTCCACAACTTGCGTCTTCCAGCAGGGTCACTGCTAAATTTTTGCTGCAGTTGTTTGAGGAGCAAGATAATGAATTTGCACTGATGTCATAGCCACAAAATTAGACTGGCCTGAACCCAATGTAACACATCTGGAATCCTGTAGGTGGCAGTTCCACGCTCACAAAACACTGCCTTGTAATTTATGGAACTGCGTGACATGTGCATGGACTTCTGTGCCACAGTCCTTCATCAACCTATAAAGAACTTGTCGAATCCATGCCAGGAAGAATCTCTGCTATATTGCTTTCCAAATGTGGACCAGTTATCATAATGTTTTCGTTCATTAGAGTATGTGGCTGTTATACCTTAAACCACTCTGGACAGGAAGTCCTACATAATTGGTGGTAGTGTTAAACAGCAAATTAGACCCTTAGGTTTGAAAAAAAAATGGTTCAAATGGTTCGGAGCACTATGGGACTTAACATCTGAGGTTATTATTCCCCTAGAACAGAACTACTTAAACCTGCGACCGTAGCGGCCGCGTGATTCCGGACTGAAGCGCCTAGAACCGCTCGGCCACACAGGCCGGACCAGGTTTGCATATAAACTTTTTAATTTATTGGTTGGCACGGCTGACAGAGAATCAGATTGGGCTCATATCGAGTGTCACGCAATGAGTATTATGTCGCAGACGGCAGGGCGTCGCTCGTAATACATTACCACATCGAGCCAAGCCATAATCAAGAAATGTAAATAGAGCAGTATGACAGCGCCTAATGCGTCATTCTGCGAACCGTACACTACGGAGCCATAACATGTGAACTCTGGGCTCAGCTGCTACACGGCGTGCTAGTTGGTTGGTTGGTTTGGGGAAGGAGACCAGACAGCGAGGTCATCGGTTCCATCGGATTAGGGAAGGAAGTCGGCCGTGCCCTTTGAAAGGAACCATCCCGGCATTTGCCTGGAGCGATTTAGGGAAATCACGGAAAACCTAAATCAGGATGGCCGGACGCGGGATTGAACCGTCGTTCTCCCGAATGCGAGTCCAGTGTCTAACCACTGCGCCACCTCGCTCGGTGGCGTGCTAGTATTGATCGACTTTGGAAGACAAGGGGAACTGACAATAAGTGAGACCCCACGGTAGCGACAAGTCCATTGACACCTCTGGATAATGACGGCAAATGACCATATTGCTGGCCCCCGTGACGTTATGTCCAGCTTATATACGACTGTGTCTGAAGCCTCAGTCTCAGTGTCTGGTCATCACATCTGCAACTGATTCCGAAAAAACTGACAATCACACTTGTTAGAAGATAACTTGACTCCAAATTGGTTCAAATGGCTCTGAGCACAATGGGACTTAACATTGGAGGTCATCAATCCCCTAGAACTTAGAACTACTTAAACCTATCTAACCTAAGAACATCACACACATCCATGCCCGAGGCAGGATTCGAATCTGCGACCGTAGCAGTCGCGCGGTTCCGAACTGAAGCGCCTAGAACCGCTTGGCCACCGCGGCCGGCCGATAACTTGACTGGCGAATCGTGATATGCTGCCTGCTGCCAAGTGAAAACTTCGCCTCTGAATCCACAACCATCCAGCTGTACACCAACTTAACTGATGAAAGCTACCGCTGCCGTTTGGTCGTCACTGTGGTCGAAGAAGTTGTGGGTGAACCTAGGTCTCCCCTGGTGAGGAGTCATGCAACTGCCAACTGCTGGCTACAACCGGTTGGGTGTGACACCTGCCTATCTCCTCCCTGGCTGACGTAACACCGCTTCCCTGACTGTGCACTATATGTTTGATTTTAGTCCTACGCTTTGACCTTCACGACACCCGCCGTCCTTGATATGCTGTCGGCACTTCTTCGAGAGCGTTGGGGTGAGTCGCACAAGCTGCCAATTAGCCATGGTAGGCTTGGGCCTACAGACTCATGTTCCAGCGACGTGCCCGACACAGCTGCTGGATCCTGACTTGCACGATGGGCACAGCGTACGATTGAATGCGTGAATCAGCATGCCTACTGCCGCTCTGGAGAACACAATCTGTAATGTCAAATCACAGGTAATAAATATGATTCTAGGCATCGCTGTTTCACTGACGCCTTGGGGTAAATGACAGCCATCCACGCCAGCTCCAGAGTTCCAACTCCTACGTCAGTAGCATCACCACCTCACATACTTAACTTCCACGCCTACAAAAATCATGACCCGAGTGGTGACAGCTACAGCAGTAACTCATTCGAGTGATGAGTCGCCGACTGCTGAGTCAGACGATATCACATCTTTTCATCTATTTATATTTCTTGCGGGTATTTGCAACAAGCAGTGATCGTCTGCAAGTCTCTCTTCATTTCAGAACATTTCTCTGACATTTTCATAACATTTTTCTGAGAGTGTCACATCTCTGTCACCTTCCTCTACATAACTATGTCGTCTGCGAATGATCTCACTGGGCTACAGACGTTATCTGCCATGCCATTTATATAGTGAGCGGCCCTGCCGCGTTATCTGCAGGTGCGCCAGATGCTTCATTCGCGTCCGACGATGTTTGTCCGATAAGAACCACATACCGAGCTCTGTTCACTAGGAAGTCTTCAGTCAAATTATACATAGAATCGGATATTCTATATGCACTTATTTTGTTTATTAGGCGGCGATCAAAATTGTGTTGAAGACTGTCTTGAATCTGAGATGAGCTGTCTGTTGCCTTCTGGATAACGTGAATGGACAGCGCGTGCTCGGTCTCACACGGCCGGTGCGAGACTGTGTTGATTACTGCGGAGGAATACAGTATACGTTCAACAATTCTGCAATAAATTGACGTCATAGAGACACGTCTACAGTTATACGGATCTATTTTGAGACCATCCTTTTCTAATGTAGGGTCATGGACCATTTTCCAATCACCTAGCACGCTCCGCGGGTCTAACTTCGTAAACTGATGTTAGAAGGGAGGCCAGTTCCTCTGCATATGCATTACAGAATCTATCGGAATTTAGATCAGTTCCCGTGATTTTTCCTCTATCGAGTCATTCGAGCTCGTACTCGTTTACTTCTACAGTTATTACATTCGCATCCGCTCGACGTTCGGACGTAGAAAACGCACTTTGATCTACTTCGATGAAGCAATTTAGGATTACAGAATTGAACATTTCTGTCTTTGTTTTTTCATCTCCAGTTTCCGTGACATCGTGGCAAACGAACATTACGCCAAAAATAATTCTAAGGTTCTCCACTTCCGTTCCTCCAGAGACGAAACAGAGCGAGGTGCCTCAGTTGTTAGAATACGAGACTTATGTTAGGGAGGAGCACGGTTGGAATCAGAGTGCGATCATCTAGGCTTAGGTTTTCTGTTCAAAATGGTTCAAATGGCTCTAAGCACTATGGGACTTAACACCTGAGGTCATCAAACTCCTAGACTTAGAACTACTTAAACCTAACTAACCTAAGGACATCACACGTATCCACGCCCGAGGCAGGATTCGAACCTGCGACCGTAGCAGCAGCGCGGTTCCGGACTGAAGCGCCTAGAACCGCTCGGCCACAGCGGCCGGCTTAGGTTTTCTGTGATTTCCCTAAATCGCTCCAGACAAATGCCGCGATGGTGCCTTTAAAACGGCACGACTGATTTCCTTCCCCATCCTTGAAACTATCCGAGCTTGTCCTCCGTTTGTAATGAACTCCATGTCGACGGGACGTTAAAACCTCTCTTTTTGTCCCAGAGTTGAATGTGTGCTGCTAACTATTCACTTAGATGAAAATCATTTTTCCCACCTTAATTTTCGACACAACAGTCTTTCGATTCCTAATTCCTGTCTCTGCACTCACTTAATCGAAAGGTTCGTGTCCGTTCGTTGCAACAACACATCCAATAAATTTCCATAGCGGTAAATAGGGTTGTTAATACTCAAAGTGTGAGAACAGTGCTCTGGAACGTTCGCCAAGATGATCGTTTTGGCGGCTTGCAGCGTCCTGTGTGCTTGGGAAAACCGTTACGCGGTGACCTAGGCTAGCGCAGCGTGGATGTCCCTCCGGCGCCCGCAGCGATGCATTCCGAACCGGAAGTCACACAACCACCATTCCTTCCATTGCCTTTTCTAGGCAAATGAGAAAATAACAGTCTCTCCCTGCGTGCAACTACAACATAAAAACGTCAGCTCGACTGAAAGACTAATTCCAGTGCTTAGAATTTGCGCCAGTGTCGACCTTTGCATAATGGCAGGTTAGGGTTGAACGTCCCACCGACACCATTATAACACAGAATACCACTTGTTCAGTCAGTATCGTTGGAATAAAAGGGGGTCATTGTTTAGCATGCCTTCAACGTCGATGGTGACGTCATTAGAGCCGACGTAAAAATTCGAATTTGGCAAGGATAGAAAAAGAAACCGACTGTGACATTATTCCAGGAGTCACCCCGGTATTCATTGCTGTAATTTAGGGAAACTACGAAATATACAGGGTGGTCGGAAACAGTCTGAAAAGTCCGAAAATCGTGTAAGTGTGTTGCAGGGTAGTTTGTGCTGAGACATTGTAGTTCAGAAACAAAAATTCGATAGTTGTGCCGTTTCCAAGTCAATCAGCATCGAAGTTAAGCCTAGTTTACACGACGACATTAGGTTGCAGGCAACTGCGCTACCGGCCTCTGCGCATGTGCTCCGCAACTCATCGGTGAAACTAAACACTTTCGGCGTGTTCCAACTTTGGTGACACTAGTTGCATGAGTTTTGAGGTTATGTGTGTTCGCAGAGTGTAGACAAACTGAAATATGAAGTGGGGAACGGAGAATAACGTTCGCTTTTTGGAGGTCTATGCTTTGCATAGGTGTTTGTGGGATTTCAGTGATGCTGATTACAAAAATAAGCAACATATAGCTGCTCCTGAGACCATCACGTACGATCAGAACACAGATAGTTTAACAATATCTGAGCTTCAGGGCAAAATGTATTGAATTAGAAACACATATACAACTGAATTAAGAAAAATACAAGCAAATGTAATTCTAGATGTGGAAATGCTCTCGTCTACAAGACTAAAATCCAATCGTTCGAGTTGACAGACTCTTTTTTTTTTTTTTAGGATTATTGTTGACAGTAAGGAAGGCTACAGAAATCAAGAAGCTGCATTCTTTATTCAATATTTATTTATTTGAAACGTCGCAGCAGTGCTCCTCCTTGAATTGTTTGAATTTTGAAACATTGCCACTGAACAGATCTATCTTCAAGAGAGTAGTTTGCAAACAATTGTCTTCTTGATGCGGCCTGCTTCGAATTATTACTGCTGTCAGTGTTAATAACTGTTACTGATAATGTTAATAATTGTTGGTGTTAATGAGAAAGCGACATCAGCAACTAAAACCGCTTCTTATAGTATGCCGAGTGTTCTCGATAGTAATGCACGCAATGTGATATGTAATTTCAGTTCTGGCGGCAGTGGTTCATACATTACAGTATCTTTATTTCTTATCTCATAATTAACTCTATTTATAAGAAACGTGAACAGTTCTGGTGACATTCTAAGATAATTAAAAGAACTTCTTGGGTCTTCCATTATAAATTATTTCAGCAAGGATGCTGAGCAACCGAGCTGACGTCTTTTCTTCATCCAGTCACGAATCGAAACACGTTTCTAATTTTTTTCTTATGCAGCGATTCCACGCAACAAGCTTTAACTCCATCACAACTCATACGGCATTTAGCTCCCAAAACTTTTATTTCAGACACAACTCAGGAACCCACAGAAGGACGAAACTGAAGTGTATACTGGTTTCGCCGTGTCTACAGTCAAATATGAAACCATTTGTGTGCAACTCATTCCGCACAACGAGTAGCGCAACTCAATGTCGTCGTGTAAACTAGGCTTTAGCCAATGAGGCTGTTGCGCGCGCTAATTCAAGCGGCCTGTCAGATACAATTAGTGTCCGTTGTTCTCATAGCGAATATGATAGCGCACGAGACTGCTCGGCCTTTGGTTCGGGCTCGATCCTTACCACAGTCCCATGTCCAATTTTCGTATCACTCTCGTGTTTGGTTGCGGGAAACCAAACGACGAACACGTTTGCCGATACCGTCTCCCGCCGGGCCGCTTGAATTTGCGAGCGCAACGGCCTGATTGACTGACTTCAATGTTAATTAGGTCGGTATTACACTATAAAATTTCTTTGTCAAAGATTTGATCAAAGATGTGATCAAATATTCAGTCAAATATATTTGACAATGATCTTTGACGTAGCGCTAGAAGGGGTATTACACTTGTCATCAAATTTTTCGTCAAAGTTCAAGATGGCTGACAACAACTTGTTATTAACCGCAGCAGTTGCACGTACCCCAATTGCATAGTGTGCACATGCGGAAAAGAAGTGGGGAAAAAATGGAACCATACATACGAGGTTGGCAGTCTTAAATTCCTGGGATTACAACTTGATAATAAATTCAGTTGGGAGGAGCACACCACAGAACTGCAGAAACGCCTTAACAGATCTGTATTTGCAGTTCGAGTGTTAGCAGACATAGGCAACATAAAAATGAAAAAGCTTGCATACTTTCATTCCATAATGTCATATGGTATAATATTTTGGGGTAAATCTTCAAGTCAAACAAAAGTTTTCAGAGTCCAAAAGCGTGTAATACGTATTATTTGTGGAGTAAATTCACGGACGTCCTGCTGAAACCTCTTCAAAGAACTGGGTATACTAACTACTGCCTCTCAGTATATTTACTCCTTAATGAAATTTGTTGTAAATAATATATCTCTTTTTCCAACAAACAACTCAGTTCATACATACAATACCAGGAACAAAAATGATCTGCACAAGGACTTAAAAGCACTTACTTTAGTTCAAAAAGGGGTCCACTACTCAGGAACACTCATCTTCAATAATTTGCCAGTAAACATAAAAAATTTAGTTACAAATAAAGATCAGTTTAAAAGGAGCCTGAAAGACTTACTAGTGGCCAACTCCTTCTACTGTATTGACGAAATTTTTAATAGAAACAAATGATGTATTGTATTTATTCACACTATTAGTATTGTTACTTCAGCTTCAAAAAAATTGACATGTTCCACATCCACGAGGATCTCCTCAGCACGGATCTATGGAACGAAAAACTAATATAATCTGGGTGAAGCCGTGGGTTTTACGACGACACGATAAAAGCATTCAATAAAACTTGTTGCGTGAGCTTACAGTGGAAGACGTCAAGTCGTACATCAATTACTTAAGAATGGATGAGCATACATTTCTGTATGTGCTCAGTGAAGTGTATCCTCATATCACAAAGCACAATATTCACTTAAGAACTGCTACATCTTCAGAAGACAGGCTCACTGTTAACACTCCGATTCCTTGCTACAGGAGAGGGTTATGTTAGGTTAGGTTAGGTCAGGTTAGGTTAGGTCAGGTCAGGTCAGGTCTCGTCTCCAATCTTCTTAATCTATTTTTGTATTCAGGGTGCCTCACGTTGTAAAGCGCCTCATCAGTTTCATACATCTCTATTAATTTTGTAGTTGTCGGCACACACCAATTGTATTTACCGGCAATGTTTATAAAAACACTACAGACGACAGAACGCTGCAGCAATGCTAGCGCTCCATGTGGTAACATGTCACATTACAGTGAACGGAAGACAAGCGATTTCTTTGATCAAATCTTCAGCGAGGCCCTAGATTTGATCAAATATTGGACGACATTTGACAAAGTTCCTATTACACCATCAAATATCTTTGACAAAGATTTTGGGCAAAGATATTTGACAAAGAAATTTGATAGTGTAATACCGGCCTTAACTCGGAAAAGGCGCCAAGTATCGGCTTTCTTTTTCTTAACAATTATTTTTCAGCACAATCTACACTCGATCACCCGTAAAAGTTTTTCAGCTGTTTCCACCGATCCTGTGTAAATGTCGGTAGCTGCACGAGGATTAGGAACCCGATGTTTCCGAATACATCTACATCTGTTCTCTGCATAGCTCTGTGAAGTGCATGGTACACGGTGCTTTACATTGTACGACGTCTTAGAGTTTCCATCCGTTCCATTCGCATAAGGAGCACAGGAAGAAAGAATACTCGAATGCCTCCGTGCGTGCTGTAATCTCTTCTTAACGGTCGTTACAGGAGAGACACGTAGGGGGTGTACTAAATTATTAGGTTCCTTACTGAGTACTAGTTCTTGAATCTTTTTAATTAGAATTTGGCGGGATGGTTGGTATTTGTTTCCGTGTGTCTGCCAGCTCCGATTTTCCAAAATATCCGTGTCACTCTTCCATGCGTCAAACAATGCTGTGACTAATCGTCCTACCATTTCTGTTTACGTTAAATAGCCAGTGTTATTCCAATTTGATATGGGTCCCACATACTTGATCAGAAATGTAGGATGGGCTGCGCGAGTTTTGCAAGAAATCTTTGTAAACTGATTACATTTTCCCAATCAACCGAAGTATGCCACCTTTGATACCTACGGCTAAGCCTGTACGACTATTTCATTTCATAGTCTTATAACCAAGCAGTGGTGTGAGTTGATTGATTCCATTTTTGAGTCATTGATATTGTAGTCATTGAATACTATGTTTTTGTGTTTTGTGAAGAGTAAAATTTACATTTCTGAACATTTAATACTAGTTGCACCATATTAAAATCGTATCAAGATACAGTACTTCGCCGGCCGGAGAGGCCGAGCGGTTCTAGGCGCTACAGTCTGGATCCGCGCGACCGCTACGGTCGCAGGTTCGGATCCTGCCTCGTGCATGGATGTGTGTGATGTCCTTAGGTTAGTTAGGTTTAAGTAGTTCTAAGTTCTAGGGGACTGATGGCCTCAGAAGTTCAGTCCCATAGTGCTCAGAGCCATTTGAACCATTTTTACGGTACTTCATTATCCATAGCTGCAGCATTTGCAAGAAGTCTGCATACTGTGTAATTAATTCACAACATGAATAATAAGGATCCCAAAATACTTTCCTGGAGCATTCCTGAAGTTATTTCTGTCTGTCGATGACTCTCCATCCAGTGAAATCCTCTATCCAGTCACAAATTTCGTTGCATACCGCATATGCTCGTGGGTCGGTTAATAAGCGTTGGTGTTGCGCTGAGGCATGAGCTTTTAAGTCCAAGTTCTTAACCACTGCTCCACCTCAGCCTGGCTAATGTTCGAAAGATGTTCAGAGGGAGCCGGGTGTCTTTCTCCATCAACATATGCTTTCGCAAGTCATGGAACTCTGAAAAGGGAATAACAGAGGGCTACTTTGAGAAAAAATGAAACGAGAATAAAAAGCGTTTGCCTTAGTGATGCGAACAGCCTTGTTTCTTTCGTGGTAGTAAGCTTCTCAAATACAAAATTTTTCCGCAGTTCTCTTTAGTTCGCTAACGTGGTGAAGGTAGACTTCCTTGATACCCCAATCACTACCGCCTTGGATTCTGTTCAGGTTAATACCTCAACCAGAGGTTATCCAAATCATTCCATTACGTTTTTTTTCTGAAAAAGTATGTCTTCCCTTAGAGTATGCCACAGAAGGTCTTCCATGAATTGAATGACGCACTTGTACTGACTATAAACCACAAACACATAAAACATAGCACTGAAGCCTCCTCTTCGCTCAAATCCTACATTGATTTCTAAGGGAACTCAAATACTAAAACAGTAGTCATTAAAAATTCACTAGAGTTTTCTGTATGTGGCCACCTTAATAAATTTGCTACACTTCCCAGAATTCGTACGACGGATTGGGTTGTACTGTATGATGAGCAAATCTCTTTCATTTATTTTGGTTCACTACATACTCGAAGGAAGTGAGACGGACCATGGATATATAAGCCCTGAATAAAATAAAGTGGTAGTCATTAAGATACAGCTAAATAGTAATGAATACATGTCTCAATATTTTGGGACGCACGTTTTTTTTTCTTAGATGACATAGCTCCCTGATCAAGCTAGTATGACTTTGTTAACAACTGCACTGTAAAACAAAGCTAGATATTAAATTTAGTTCCAAGGTTGGCGAAGAGTCACCACGACGTTGCATTTTGATCAGTAAGGTAGGTGCTTAGTCCTTCGAGTTATGTCTATAATAACGAGCCATCCAATTAATACTGCAAGAAAGAAGTGCATTATCAATGTGATGTGATGATATTAGTTTGGCGTAGCATTTAACAAGGGGGATTGACTTCTTCGCTAACCATACCATATGTTTTCACAACCCACGCCGCGCACCGCAGTCGTTGGAAATTCTCAAAATTTTCCGGAAGAGTGATGTAAATACTGCTGTAGCTGCATGATAATAGCATCCGGTCCGAATTATGTTGTGGTAAGAAAAGTTAAAACCGTCGTAAATATTTTACAGTGTGTTACGGACTTGTTAGAAATCCGTAATACCGGGAAAAGTATTCGAGACCAACCGTTGATGAAAGAAAAGAAATGAAAGATTATGGAAGATGTCTATGTAGTTCAATTTCGGTGGAATGACACTTCTTACTTTATCTTAAACTATTAGGCCTATCGCCGGCCGCGGTGGCCGTGCGGTTCTAGGCGCTGCAGTCCGGAACCGTGGGACTGCTACGGTCGCAGGTTCGAATCCTGCCTCGGGCATGGATGTGTGTGATGTCCTTAGGTTAGTTAGGTTTAAGTAGTTCTAAGTTCTAGGGGACTGATGACCTAAGATGTTAAGTCCCATAGTGCTCAGAGCCATTTGAACCATTTTTTATTAGGCCTATCTGCCACGGTGAGTCACCCAATTTAGTGTCAAACGTGTCACTGATTAGTGAATTTAACTTGTACTGCGAACAGCTGTTGACAGTGTCGTAGTCAGTTACCTGTTCATCCGAGTAACAGATACATGCCCTACCAAAAGCGTGGTATATGGCTAGTACTGCTACAAATTTAAGATTTAGTACAAATTGCTAATGATGCAAAAATTTTTAAAAGAGTTCTTTTTGTTATATATATCCAGATATCTTTCATGTTTGCCCCCAAAAGATAGCTAGCTTACGTTAGAATTTCAACGGCGTCTGTCATTTATGACATAATTACTCACGTCAATTAAATACCCTACCGTCGATATTGGAAGTGATGCATTACTGTTAACACAGACAAGACTTTGTTCTAAATCAACTGCTAGATCCGCATTAAAGTCATCAAACAGTTGTCAAAAACTTAGTTTAGGGTTATCAAATGAATAACTGAAAAAAATATATTATCTACCGTATTTGTTTATGCGCAGAAAACAATCTTTTTGCTTCTATTGGAGGATCAAATACCTCTCGTGCCTTTTTTATTTTTTATGTTAATATTTTTCGATTTTACCACTAGTAATTAGTGGAATATGAGTAAAAAATTACTGCTTATATTACGAGGAGTTGTGAAATAGCATTCTGGCTCTATCATTACGTTTCTTATACGGTGTTTTCTTTAGCTGTCAGCATTCTCTTTTTATTTCGAAATACGTGACACGAGCAAAGAAATGATTTGCAGCTACGACGTTACCGCCACTTAAAACATCTTTTGCTTCAGCTGTTAAAGAGTCGACAGTTACAGTTACAAGACAGAAAAAAGGAAACACCTCCACTAGGCATGTTCTTATCGATTTGCATACCAAGCCGGTATCTCCAAGTTGCCATCAACAACCACTAAACAGGATACGACCACTTCGCAATCTGAAATTATTACGTCTGCCATCTCAACTCCACCCCCTCCCCTTCCACACACGCACAAAAGATAAATCTATTGAAACGGTCACATCCATGCAGTCTTCTACTCGCCAAAACAATATGTTGCAGCGCGAAAGAAAATTAAGAGCAGGAAAACAGGGTCTAAAACATCAGGGACGAAACTACAAGACATATCAAACACTAAAGACGTGTAAAGCTCAAATTATTGTCGTTATCTTCAGAGAACCACTGATAATCTTTAGCCCTAGTCCAGCATCCTTCGATACCACATGAAAGCACGAAGAAAATGGCAACAAAAGCGTAGTACGGTGGAATTTTGATAATTTCAGTACTCACGTGGATGAATCAGGGCCGCCAACACAGGTTGGATCTGTGAGTATACAATGTGAAGACAAATTCCTCACAGACTAGCAATACAAAAATGTCTCTCACAAAATTTCGTCCTGCGGATATTTCCAGCAATAAATGGAGGTTAAAGATGGGCAGTCTGCCAACACTGCAGTCGCATGTATGGTAACTATCTCTGGTAGCATTTAGCAGCACTCCTGTGCAGTTGGTGCAGCGGATAGCCTTTTCTGTTCTCATGCGGGAGATCGATGGTTCAATTCTGGGTCGGGGCATGTTTTCTTTATTTGATAAGTGTACTCTGCGGAGTATCTGTAGTCTTAATTGTCATAGAGCGTTTACAGTGAGTCTTCTACAAATCATTTACACTTACATATTGCGAACACAGAAATGGAAGTACAATCGTTTTCATTGGTCAGCTTTTGAAGAAGCCTTTTTCAAGTCGGGGACGCCAATTGTTTCGTACCTCTGCGTCTACTAGTTTCCAAATATGTTTTGTGTGTACCCTCCCCCAGTGGTCCCATCGATTAGTACCAAGTATTATTCTTGCCACGTTCAGCTCAATTACATTTCGTTAGGGACTTAAGTCACCTGTAAGGCTAGCAACGTGCTTTGCAAATAATTTCCAAACTCGGTTACCATTTGTATTTATTATCACCACGGAACAATTAATTACGCCTTTCAACATTGAGTCTGATCAGCGCATGCTGTTTAGTATCTCCATTACGTTGCATTTCTTCTGAAGATCCCCATTGGTATTTCCTGATCATTTTTGTTTCATTTCTATGTTAGTATACTGACCTTTACGTTCCAAGCTGCAAATGTCATACTTCGTTCCATGTCTGCTCTGCTGCAAGACTTACTTCACATGGTTCAAATGGCTCTGAGCAGTATGGGACTTAACTTCTGAGGTCATCAGTCTCCTAGAACTTAGAACTACTTAAACCTAACTAACCTAAGGACATCACACACACCCACGCCGGAGGCAGGATTCGAACCTGCGACCGTAGCGGTCACGCGGTTCCTGACTGTAGTGCCTAAAACCGCTCGGCCATCCCGGCCGGCAAGACTTGCTTGGTAAGGACTTTAAACGGTGAAACAGTACTCTGAAATTGGCTACTCGAGCGTCTTGTATGCGGTTTACCTTGCAAATGCATCACACTTTCCCAGAACCCTCCCAACAAATCTAAGTATTACATTATCCTTTCGTACATTTTGCTTTCCGTGTTCGCGTCATTTCGTGGTTGACTACATGATACTGCTGCTAGCAAAAAAAGGATGCCGTGAGTAACTGTTTACAAGGAAAATGGTAAACTTACGGAGTCTGGTTCAACGGTTAAATTTTTACAGGACTACCCACGAAGCGATACGAAATGATGCGAACACGGAAAGCCAAATGTAGGAAAGGATAATGTATACTTAGATTTGTTGGGAGGGTTCTGGAAAAGTGTGATGCATTTGCAAAGGAAACCGCATACAAGACGCCCGAGTACCCGATTCCAGAGTACTGTTTCACCGTTTGAAGTCTTTACCAAGTAAGTCTTGCAGCAGAGCAGACATCGAACGAAGTAAGACATTTACCGCTTGGAACGTATAGGTCAGTATACCAACATGAAAGTGAAACAGAAATGATCAGGAAATACCATTGGGAATCTTCAGAAGAAATGCAACGTAATTCTAGCGAGATCCTGTGGATTAAACTTAAAGAACTGGTGTTCGAGGAAGACTATACCGGGTGGTCGGAAATTCCCGTTACAGACTTATAGGGCTTGCAGGGGGGGGGGGGGGGGGGTTACATCGTATTTTGAATAGGAAGCCATGTCCGGAAACGTCACCCAACGAGACTATAGAGCGTCAAAGTTATAGGCGCGGGCGTCTGTAAATGTACGTAAACACGGGGTGATTCCGTGATGATGTCACAGACTTTCTAGGATGATGGAGAACGATAAGTATTAATTTGAAGTAAGGATCCCTGTACCGGAAACGAACGAGTCGAAAGTCATAAATGAAAACCGTTCTAATACCTCTGACAGCAAGAGGGTACCACAACCCTGTTGGTTTTCTTAGAGCATGCCTTCCTGACAAGGGGAGGCCGCCAATTGTGAAATTCAGATTCGATTCATACTGCGCATAATAAAAGCTCATGGCCAGAGGTGTAATGTGGCAAAGCACCAAAATGCACTTCTCAGCCGTTGTCGAGAAAGTCGACAGTTAAAAGAAACCGTTGCGGTGAAATACTCTCTACGATTAATAGTTTTCTACAGCGTCGTGGTGCAGCTGTAAGCGATCGGGTTCGTAATCCGAAGGTCGCCGGATCGAACCTCGCGCCATGCAACCTTTTTTTTAGTATTTGTTTTTTATAATTCAAATGTATATACACACACAAACATTATATATATATATATATATATATATATATATATATATATATATAATTCCCGGCAATCAATTGCAGCAATTATGCATATAATAAGTTGTTGAAAGTCGTTTGTCGTGGAAAAACTGGCGACTTCGAACATCATTATGTTTTCCGCAAACAAAATTGTATTTCACAAATGTTATTAATTGCCTCCATAATGTTATCCACGTATAGTTAACGGAAGACGTTGAAACGATATTCCGATACGAATACATATAGCGTAAGTCAAACGTTCGAATTAGAATAGAGACCCCACGAACACAAATTTGCTGTGGCAGGTATGAAATATAAACTCCGTTACTCGGTCGTTACACTTGAAGGACAGATGTTGAATGGGCCGAAACGAGCCGCCGCATAACAGCGTAGTTGCCTGCTAACTTCGAAAGAAGGTAGATGCGGTCCCTAGCGCAACTTATAACATCGTCGAAAATCAGTGCGGACGGGAGAGCTTTGGTACACCCTGTTAAACAAACGGAAAAATGGAGGCGGTACAATTGGAGAGCGATCCGCCTTCACCAACATGCATATGCAATTTTTTTTAATTATTAGTTTTTTTGTAATTCAAATATATATATATATATATATATATATATATATATATATATATATATATATATATATATATGAATTACAAAAAACTAATAATAAAAAAAAATTGCATGGCGCGAGATTCGATCCGGCAACCTTCGGATTACGAACCCGAGCGCTTACCGCTGCGCCACGCCGCTGGAAGAAATAATTAAACGTAGAGAGTATTTCACCGCAACGGTTTCTTTTAACTGTCGATTTTCTCGACAATGGCTGAGAAGTGCATCTTGGTGCTTTGCCACATTGCACTTCTGGCCATGAGCTTTTATTATGCGCAGTATGAATCGAATCTGAATTTCACAATTGGCGGCCTCCCCTTGTGAGATGGAAATGGAGCTCCTCAATGTAGTCAATGATCCGCAGTATCCCGCCATTAAATGCAGTGCGGTGCTTTGCATCGAATTATCGCACCGTCCCAAAGTTGTTCTGTGGTTGAATTGGAAAATGGTGTGATAAAATGGGGCACATCAATTGCCGAGTGGTTTTATAAATCCACCTGGAGCCCGGTGTTCCGAGATAGAGCTCAGAGGATCAGCTAAAGCACTCAGCTAAATACTCTGCCTGGACATCCATACACATGTCTGTGATGCGGTAAATGGAGGGTGTAGCTATATCAAGTTCCATAAACAAATAGCTAACAAGAGGGCATGCATTAATGTCTAAAATAGAAACGATCAGGCTTGTTTTGCATGGTCAATCCTGGCTTCTGAAAGAAATTACAATTACAGAGATCATCCTGAGTGTCCCAGTACATACCATGTAGGTGATAATATTCGTTGGTGTTATAACTTTGATGGTATCAAGTTTCCCATCAAGATCCAGGACATACCTAAACTTGAGGCGCAGAATACTGCTATATCGGTTCATGTTTATGGCCTGGAGAAGAAAATCAAGTTAGATGAGCAAGACAAGCATATTGTCATCAGGCCCCTCCATTTCTCAAAATTAAAGGAAGTCTGGAACCGCGCGACCGCTACGGTCGCAGGTTCGAATCCTGCCTCGGGCATGGATGTGTGTGATGTCCTTAGGTTAGTTAGGTTTAAGTAGTTCTAAGTTCTAGGGGACTGATGACCTTAGAAGTTAAGTCCCATAGTGCTCAGAGCCATTTGAACCATTTCTCAAAATTTACTGGTGAGAGCGAGCTGCATGTAAACATTCTCCTCTTCTCTGAAGGTTATAATTACGACTATTTTTGGATCAAAGGCATATCCTGACTCCTTTCCTCCCAGATTAATATACATAAACAGCATATTTGCTTTAGGTGTCTGAATTATTTCTCAGTCAAGTTATTAATGACACATCTAGTAGACTGTGCTTCCAAGAACGCGTTACATGTTATTATGCCTATTGAGGAGAACAAATTCATAAAGTTTAAGAATGTAGTGTATGCCAAATTTGAATGCCTCCTCGTTCCTGTGGCCCGCTGTGAAGGCGACCCCATGGCCTCACATACCACCCCTACAGAAAAACACATACCATATGTGGCAGCGTAGCAAATTGTATCGTCATATTATTCCAGTCTTAACAGCTACAAATCTTATGTCAGGGATAATTCTGCGGTTTGGCTTCTCACTGAGCTTGAAACATTTTCATGGGATGTTAAGCTTTACAGCAACAACTTGCCCATGACCAGATCAAAGTAGAATGAAGATTTGTATAATAATGCAGATGATTGTCATATCTGCGGGCCGCTGTTAGACTGAAAAGCGGAAACTCCTTGTAGGGACCACTGTCATGTTACAGGGAAGTTCCGTGGTGCAGCTCACAATGATTGCAATTTGAAATACCAAGACAGATGCCCGTTTTCTTTCACAATTTTAGTGGGTATGATGCTCACTTTCCAGTTGAGCACTTGGCTGATTTTGATTTGGTGAAAGATCAGGTGCCCGCATCTCGTGGTCGTGCGGTAGCGTTCTCGCTTCCCACGCCCGGGTTCCCGGGTTCGATTCCCGGCGGGGTCAGGGATTTTCTCTGCCTCGTGATGGCTGGGTGTTGTGTGCTGTCCTTAGGATAGTTAGGTTTAAGTAGTTCTAAGTTCTAGGGGAGTGATGACCATAGATGTTAAGTCCCATAGTGCTCAGAGCCATTTGAACCATTTTTGAAAGATCAGGTCAGTGTCCTACCTAAGAGCGTCGAGAAATACATTTCATTCTACAAATGAATGACAGCAAGAATTACGCTCTGCTTCCTTGATACGCTACGTTTTATGCAGGCACCACTGCACACTCTCGTTGAAACTCTACGTTGGGAGGATATGCATATGACTCAAGCTGCGTTTCCCGATGAGGAAAAGTTTCAACTTGTGACTAGGAAGGGGGTTTTCCCATATGAATATGTGGATAGTATGACGAAACTCAACGAAACCAGGCTACCCGGCATAACTGCATTCTCCAGCAACCTTACAGGCGATGCCATAACACATGCGGAGTATGAGCATGTCGTGAATGTCTAGTGGGAATTCCGTATTTCCACTTTAGGAGAGTATTTATGGTTTTACATGGACACAGATGTGCACTTGCTCGCAGACGTTTTCGAGAAATTCCAGAGTCTATGCATGGCCACATATTCTCTGCATCCCACATTTTATTACACGGCACCTGAGTTGACTTGGGATGCAATTCTCAAGGAAACAAAGTGCAGCATTGAATTATTGACTGATGCTGACATGCTTCTTTTCTTTGAGCGAGTGATCCGTGGGGGACTTTGCCAATGTGTTCATAGGCACACGAAGTCAAATAATCCACAGACGGTTGCCAGATTCAACACATCCGTTGATCAGAGTTACATAATGTAACGTAAATAACTTTATAGGCATGCCATGAAGCAGTCATGACCGATTGGCGAGTTTCGGTGGCTGCCCAAGGACGAACGCAAGGGATTAATTGGAAAAATCATCAGGGCTATAGCGGCTGATTCTGATGCAGGATAAGAGGTGGAGGCAGAATTCACATATCCTATTACTCTGCATGATGCAAAAGCTGATTTGCCCCTGAGACCAAAGTAACTAGTTGCGTGAGGAGGCTCCGCCCCAAAACTGATGACAATGCTGGGGAATAAGAGGAGATACATTATTCATTATTGTAATGTCCAGAAGTGTCTTGGGCATGGAGCTGGTTAGAACCACCCGGGCCTTCTCTTTCAAGCAAACCCCATGGTTAATGGAGTATATTGATTTCAATACAAGACAGAGGGCTTCTGGAACGTGTGACTATGAGAAAGATTTTTACAAATTAATGAATAATTCGATTTTCGGTAAAACAATGAAGAATTTGAGGGAACGACATGAAATTTTGATTACAACCAAGTTGGATGGGCGTTATGACGTAAGAATATGCATTGCCATACCGAATTTTAAGCGGGTCACCATATTCAAAAAGACTGCGGTAGAATTTACGAAACATATTTATGTGAGGATGTGCATACTAGACCTATCCAAACTCCACTTTCATAATGAGTTTGCAAAAACTCATTTCGCAGATCCTAAATTAATTTGTATGGATACAGATACCTTCATCTATTGGGTGAAGTACTGCAACCCATATGGAGTAATGAGGTACCACAGTAATGAATTCGGCCCATCCTCATACACGGCCGATAATCATTATGGTATTATTCCACAGATCAAGAAGGTTATCGATCTTATGAAGGACAAGGAATATGGATTGCTGATTGTGGAGTTTGTAGGTCTACGCTTAAAAATGTATCCGCATCGCACATTGGAAGGTACCACCCAGAGGCGGACTAAGGGCGTGCGTTGTATGGCATTGAGAGCCCTGTCTATCGAAGACTATTTGCGGTGCCTGTGCAGTGGTGTTCGCGGTGCTGGGCCGCAGCCACCGCATATGATATGGCAGACCAGTATTCGATCGAGAGGACATGAGACGTGCACTGTGCTGCAGTCTAAAATCAGCCTGTCGCGTCACGCCGACAAAAGGGTCATTTGTGATGACGGGATTGAAACTCTCCCATACACTACTCGCATATAGCGACAGAACAGGTGGGAGACTCTGATTGAGTGAGAGTGAGAGAATGAGAGAGAGTGGGTGTGTATGTGTCTGCAAAGTAGTAGTATGACCCTTTCATCATAGTGTAAGTATCTTTGTATTTTCATTTGTATGTGTGTGTGTGTGTGTGATGTGTAAATATTTTTGTGTAATATGTACACATGTATATACATGCATAGAGAGAATGTGTGGCGAAAATCATAAAAAGTAGTGTAAAAGAAAGAAAAAAATATTAAAAAGCAAAAACAGAAAAGAAGAATTTATATATTTATTTATTCATACGTAACATGTGTGTAGCCCGAATATATATATATATATATATATATATATATATATATATATATATATATATATATATATATATATATATACCACAGTCCATCAGAATTGTGATTGTAAAAGCTATGCTACTGGGGCTGTGGAATTTAGTTGTAGTAAAGAAAGCATCTCCACATTAGTTTTTAGTGTAGATTTATAAAAAAGATTCCAACCAGTGTTACTGTTGTAGCGTGTAAGTTAAAAGTATTCCTGCATTGGAATTACAAAGTCAGTTTATACCTCAAGAATACTACATTGTACCTCGAAAACTAGATTGTACCGCCGGCCGCGGTGGTCTCGCGGTTCTAGGCGCGCAGTCCGGAACCGTGCGACTGCTACGGTCTCAGGTTCGAATCCTGCCTCGGGCATGGATGTGTGTGATGTCCTTAGATTAGTTAGGTTTAAGTAGTTCTAAGTTCTAGGGGACTGATAACCACAGCAGTTGAGTCCCATAGTGCTCAGAGCCATTTGAACCATTTTGAACCTAGATTGTACCTCAAGAATTATATTGTACCTCAACAACTATATTGTATTTGTGTGAACTGAACAAATGAAGAAAAAAAATTCGTCACCATATGTCTTTGTTGTTGTTATTTACAGAAACCCTATCCCCTATTGCATCATATATATATATATATATATATATATATATATATATATATATATATATGAGACGCACATGGTGCATAGATATATTTTTTTTCAGGCTACACACACACACACACACACACACATATATATATATATATATATATATATATATATATATATATATATATATATACTCCTGGAAATGGAAAAAAGAACAAATTGACACCAGTGTGTCAGACCCACCATACTTGCTCCGGACACTGCGAGAGGGCTGTACAAGCAATGATCACACGCAGCGGACACACCAGGAACCGCGGTGTTGGCCGTCGAATGGCGCTAGCTGCGCAGCATTTGTGCACCGCCGCCGTCAGTGTCAGCCAGTTTGCCGTGGCATACGGAGCTCCATCGCAGTCTTTAACACTGGTAGCATGCCGCGACAGCGTGGACGTGAACCGTATGTGCAGTTGACGGACTTTGAGCGAGGGCGTATAGTGGGCATGCGGGAGGCCGGGTGGACGTACCGCCGAATTGCTCAACACGTGGGGCGTGAGGTCTCCACAGTACATCGATGTTGTCGCCAGTGGTCGGCGGAAGGTGCACGTGCCCGTCGACCTGGGACCGGACCGCAGCGACGCACGGATGCACGCCAAGACCGTAGGATCCTACGCAGTGCCGTAGGGGACCGCACCGCCACTTCCCAGCAAATTAGGGACACTGTTGCTCCTGGGGTATCGGCGAGGACCATTCGCAACCGTCTCCATGAAGCTGGGCTACGGTCCCGCACACCGTTAGGCCGTCGTCCGCTCACGCCCCAACATCGTGCAGCCCGCCTCCAGTGGTGTCGCGACAGGCGTGAATGGAGGGACGAATGGAGACGTGTCGTCTTCAGCGATGAGAGTCGCTTCTGCCTTGGTGCCAATGATGGTCGTATGCGTGTTTGGCGCCGTGCAGGTGAGCGCCACAATCAGGACTGCATACGACCGAGACACACAGGGCCAACACCCGGCATCATGGTGTGGGGAGCGATCTCCTACACTGGCCGTACACCACTGGTGATCGTCGAGGGGACACTGAATAGTGCACGGTACATCCAAACCGTCATCGAACCCATCGTTCTACCATTCCTAGACCGGCAAGGGAACTTGCTGTTCCAACAGGACAATACACGTCCGCATGTATCCCGTGCCACCCAATGTGCTCTAGAAGGTGTAAGTCAACTACCCTGGCCAGCAAGATCTCCGGATCTGTCCCCCATTGAGCATGTTTGGGACTGGATGAAGCGTCGTCTCACGCGGTCTGCACGTCCAGCACGAACGCTGGTCCAACTGAGGCGCCAGGTGGAAATGGCATGGCAAGCCGTTCCACAGGACTACATCCAGCATCTCTACGATCGTCTCCATGGGAGAATAGCAGCCTGCATTGCTGCGAAAGTTGGATATACACTGTACTAGTGCCGACATTGTGCATGCTGTTGCCTGTGTCTATGTGCCTGTGGTTCTGTCAGTGTGATCATGTGATGTATCTGACCCCAGGAATGTGTCAATAAAGTTTCCCCTTCCTGGGACAATGAATTCACGGTGTTCTTATTTCAATTTCCAGGAGTATATATATATATATATATATATATATATATATATATATATATATATATACTCGTGGAAATGGAAAAAAGAACACATTGACACCGGTGTGTCAGACCCACCATACTTGCTCCGGACACTGCGAGAGCGCTGTACAAGCAATGATCACACGCACGGCACAGCGGACACACCAGGAACCGCGGTGTTGGCCGTCGAATGGCGCTAGCTGCGCAGCATTTGTGCACCGCCGCCGTCAGTGTCAGCCAGTTTGCCGTGGCATACGGAGCTCCATCGCAGTCTTTAACACTGGTAGCATGCCGCGACAGCGTGGACGTGAACCGTATGTGCAGTTGACGGACTTTGAGCGAGGGCGTATAGTGGGTATGCGGGAGGCCGGGTGGACGTACCGCCGAATTGCTCAACACGTGGGGCATGAGGTCTCCACAGTACATCGATGTTGTCGGCAGTGGTCAGCGGAAGGTGCACGTGCCCGTCGACCTGGGACCGGACCGCAGCGACGCACGGATGCACGCCAAGACCGTAGGATCCTACGCAGTGCCGTAGGGGACCGCACCGCCACTTCCCAGCAAATTAGGGACACTGTTGCTCCTGGGGTATCGGCGAGGACCATTCGCAACCGTCTCCATGAAGCTGGGCTATGGTCCCGCACACCGTTATGCCGTCTTCCGCTCACGCCCCAACATCGTGCAGCCCGCCTCCAGTGGTGTCGCGACAGGCGTGAATGGAGGGACGAATGGAGACGTGTCGTCTTCAGCGATGAGAGTCGCTTCTGTCTTGGTGCCAATGATGGTCGTATGCGTGTTTGGCGCCGTGCAGGTGAGCGCCACAATCAGGACTGCATACGACCGAGGCACACAGGGCCAACACCCAGCATCATGGTGTGGGGAGCGATCTCCTACACTGGCCGTACACCACTGGTGATCGTCGAGGGGACACTGAATTGTGCACGGTACATCCAAACCGTCATCGAACCCATCGTTCTACCATTCTTAGACCGGCAAGGGAACTTGCTGTTCCAACAGGACAATGCACGTCCGCATGTATCCCGTGCCACCCAACGTGCTCTAGAAGGTGTAAGTCAACTACCCTGGCCAGCAAGATCTCCGGATCTGTCGCCCATTGAGCATTTTTGGGACTGGATGAAGCGTCGTCTCACGCGGTCTGCACGTCCAGCACGAACGCTGGTCCAACTGAGGCACCAGGTGGAAATGGCATGGCAAGCCGTTCCACAGGACTACATCCAGCATCTCTACGATCGTCTCCATGGGAGAATAGCAGCCTGCATTGCTGCGAAAGGTGGATATACACTGTACTAGTGCCGACATTGTGCATGCTCTGTTGCCTGTGTCTATGTGCCTGTGGTTCTGTCAGTGTGATCATGTGATGTATCTGACCCCAGGAATGTGTCAATAAAGTTTCCCCTTCCTGGGACAATGAATTCACGGTGTTCTTATTTCAATTTCCAGGAGTATATATATATAATGGCTGTGCAGGTCACAAATGACATTAGTTTTACTGGAGATGAGTGCTATTAAGGAGATGAAGTTTAAGATGGAAAAAAAAATATATATTCAATAATTGCATGGGATTACGCTTATCGTGCAGCACGAATTTTCTTATGGGAGCAGGAGGCACACGACCATGTCTGCTTCCAAATATATATAGCAGACATGTTCAAAATTATATTTCCTGTGCTTGAAGAAAACCACAGACATAGCATGTGGTTAAAACTGTACACACTGTGAAAGCGGGAACAGTGTTGAAAGAACGAAAAAAAAAAAAGAAATCAGTGATTGTGAGGTAAAAATTCATTTATTTGTCATTCAACTTAAAAGTAATTTTACATTTTCATAAGCAGACACAGCAACACTATTTTCACACATCTTCTTCTTCTTGAGTCGACGGAGAGAAGGACACCCGTAGAATTCAAGGTCTCGAATATCATCAAACTTAAAGATTCGATGCATCCATGAGATCTTGTCCTTCCCCTTCACATAAATGACGGTATCCATGTGGTCGAATAATTGAAGGGACGTCACCGTATCTTTATAGGGTATGCCAGGATCATTCCAGTGAATTCCATGGTAGAATTGTATTAACCACTTTGCACGCTTTCGTGTCTTAGCACAATTCACATACTTGAAAGACCTTGGTGATGCAGTGTTTGCTGCGAATGTCTCTATTATTCCCACATCTTGTGTGTATGCTACTAATGCAATATCTTTAAATATGAACTGTCTACGCTCAGCATCATAGAAACCCTGAGCGTTTGGTACGAAGTTCAAACCTTGAGACGCCATTGTGAAATGCTCTAGGTATGGTGCAGCACCTGTTCAAATACACAGCTCGTTGCACAACACCTGTGAGTGGGCAGTAGTTGGTCACACAGTCCTCTAGAACTAGAGCATACGCGGCAGTGTGTTCTGGGAAATTTGTCGAAGATTCAAATTCAGTTCGCACCTCTATAGGTCCAGACTTAATTATCTCGTTCTGTTTCGAGCAGTCGATTACGATGATCAGTGACAGCTCTTTGAACTTGCGTGGACTGAGTAGACATCCTCCTCCTTCTTCTTCAGCACTTTTATAGTAAGAAGCACGAAACCTTGCATACATGTCATATGCTAGACTGTATACATTTTCATTTCACTGCAGGTGTAAATTGCCATATGGGTAGAATTCTGAATTCAAGTAGACTTTGGCATGTTTGTCTGCTCGCAGTTGGTAACACTGGGTACTCGAAAACTTCTCACGAGTGAAAGAAATGTCAGTGCTAGAAATGTACCGGTATTCAGGACTTTCAAGAGCTTCAAATGTTCCTTGTCTGATACACTAATGTGAGGCATTTTCCATATTATCTCGCTGATTGTGATCACATTCTCTTCTTGAGCTCCTTGAATGTATGAGTTATTATCCGTCGCACTCTGTACCAAAATGAGTTCCTGTTTAGCGTTCATAATAATCTGTCTCGTGTCCTCAAAGTAGCCCATAACATTTTTAGAGCTACGCCTGCACTAAATTGCTTGTACTCTGCAACTGTTCTATCCTCCGGATCGTCCATGAGTCATCCTGTATTTTCTAAACCATGCAGATCCGCGGGTGATGCAGACACGTATGTTTTAAGGGTTGACGTTATGCCGACTTTGCGTGTATGGTCGATCTCAGACCCATTGAGTTCATAGCGTATCTCCTGGAACAGGAATACTAAAGTGTTACGCGTAAGCTTGGATCTCACTGTATCGCTGCCGTCGGTTTTCTTGAATGACCCCTCTAAATATATGAAACTCTTGCATGGAAGCGTCAGTGCGTCTTGGTTGATGCGTAAGGCTTACGTGAGAAGTATTCCTGGCGTATAATTCTCTCATCATACTCTACTGGACTGGTTGCATTAAGTAAGGACGTCATTGCGAGGTTTCAAGCCAACTAATTTAAGAAACTCGTAGTTCGCACTTGTTATCACTTTGCATTGCAGTAGCGGAGTGACGTGCTGTGGATTGCATGCACTTGTTTTATACTGTACGCCCATCCTGCCTTAGGTACAATGAGTTCCTCACCACGAAAGTCAACAAGTTGATTATTCTGGTCCACAACATGCAGCTCCAAATAGTCCAATGTCTGAGCTGTCACTGGAAGGTATATTGCGTTGGCAGGAGTCTCAACAATCTTATACCCCATTGCAGCTGAGGGGAAGAAGCCGTAAATAGTATGAATCAGACTGAGTTCGTTGCAATGTTACACTCGACTCGGATTGTGCTGGCGGGAAGTATGTCCAAAGTCTGATCTGACTTGTAAAATTTACTTGGATCCTTCTTCAAAACCTGTCCTTTTGTGAAACCCAGTAGGTGCCCTATTGAACCTTTATAGTTAAAGACATTCGTTGCATTTACAGTCCTTATTTCAGATTTAAGTGTATTGATGTTTGTACGTAGCTCAATACCTTTTGCAGACTGTTTTGAGACTTCGTTCAAATCATCGATATCGTATGCACCCGGTTCTATTTCCACAATATCATTTTCACCATTAATATCCAGATGCAGTTTGTTGTTAGTCTCAGTGATATTTGGGATGCTGTTGTACGTCTCCAGTCCAATCAATGCAATACTCCACTCATCAATGTTCAAATCAATTGGCGTAAAGTAATTTGCAAGCGATACAGATGATCGTTCTTTTAACGTCAGAGTGTACGACATTGCATCTGAACCTCGACTGCTGAAGAGATGTTTAAAGCTCCTCCTCATATAGCATGCTGCTTCTTCTTTGTAAACGTCAAGAGAAACATAATGCATAGATGTCCACAGAGATATGTATTAAAGTCCTGATAGCGCCGATAATTGTAGAGCACACGTCTTCTGTGAGTGAAGTATCGTTGTAATTCTTCTGGCGGTTGCAGGTCACCAAATGAGTCGAAAAAGTAGACGATATCCGCAATTTTCGTAACATATGATACGCAGTGCCGAGGCCCCAAGCAACATCTAAATTCACAATACCACATTCACCAGTTTTCCACACAGTCTTCGGTAATGTATCCCGCATAAACACACCACGGAATCTTGGAATGTTGAATTTGTTTCTAACAAACTTAAGAAGAACAGTATTTGTCAGTGGTCGATCTGGTAGGACCGCTAATGGGATCTATTTTTATTTATGAGTATACCAAGCAATTTCCTGTACGGTTTCAAATATAGTCCTTTTCCAATGGCTGCGGCCTCCATCATGTGGTTATGTCTTCTTGCCTACTCTAACTGCGCTTGGGAGTTTTGCGCGTTCCTGAGCGTTCGAGCAATAGCTGCAACACCTCCAGCGAGGGACCCTACCGCCGAGAGCGCGGAGAGGGCCGGAATGAGAAGTGGAAGAAAGCCACCAGATGTCTTGGGTATTAGTAGAACTCGAGATACTTTAACCGATCTTCTTCTTCCCGCGCCTTTCTGCTTCAGTGCGTTTTTAGCCGCATACATCGCCGTCAGGCTGCAGTTCTTCAAATAGCTCTACTTCTCGCCCTTGTACTTCTTCTTGTTTAGTGCAAAACGTGCAGCATTCAAAACTCGCTTGAAATTTATCACTCCTAAACCCAACTTAATTTTTCCACACATGGTTTCATCAGCTGCAAATGCTGCGATACGTTGACCTATACAAATATCCTTTCTTCTCCGTATCGCTTTAGCCTTATCAGATAAAATCCTATCTGCAATGCGACGATTTAAGAGATCTTTATTTGCAACGTATGCAATGTCATGTTCCATACACGCTTCGTCAAGCAGATTAAACCCTTTATCACCTCGTGCCAGGCGTTTCTGAAGCTTTGTCCCAGGTCCTCAGTAGCTATCCCCCGGAATGTGTAATTCCACTGGCAGTTTGTCTAGAATACCACCATCTCCTCTAACTCCTCTAATGCGTCTCCTAGCACGCATGTTATGCTACTGCGATTGCTGTGAACTGTGTGCCCCCATTATATAGTAAATCATTATCATCAATCCAACTGTTTTGTGCAGCAAGAAAACCAAGCCATTTGACAAGTGATTTATTTCCCCGACGTCTTATGACCCTCTCCACGAGAAACACATCCGGTTCTGAGCTTTTCTGCAACTCCTCGGTGAAGAAGCAGCCTGCAATTTCTTCGCCTTTACTATCCTTCAATATACACACATAAAAAAAAGTATTTCATCTCCCGGGTTCCGGATATTGTATCATAGACACAGTCCCTTTGACCGTTCATAGAGGTCACTAAACCCGCCCAAAGATGTAAACAACCATGCATGAGCAGCGCCTATTAGATGGAGGGGGTCCGACAGCCGATAAGTTCCAGTCATTCCACCAGGAAGGAAGTACACGGCTCGTGCTGTCTAAGTTCAACCACGCCTAGACGATCAATACCGCGGTTCGATCGCGTCCGCGTTGTTACTTTGTGCCAGGAAGGGCTCTCAACAAAGAAAGTGTCCAGGCGTCTCGAAGTGAACCAAAGCGATGTTGTTCAGACATGGAGGAGATACAGAGAGACAGGAACTGTCGATGACATGCCTCGCTCAGTCCGCCCAAGGGCTACTACTACTGCAGTGGATGACTGCTACCTACGGTTTATGGCTCGGGGGAACCCTGACAGCAACTACACCATGTTGAATAATGCTTTTCGTGCAGCCACAGGACGTCGTGTTACGACTCAAAATTTGCGCAATAAGCCGCGTGATGGGCAACCTCACTCCCGACGTCCGTGGCGAGGTCCATCTTTGCAACCACGACACCCTGCAGCGCGGTACAGCTGGGCCCAACAACATGCCGAATGTACCGCTCAGGACTGGCATCACGGTCTCTTTAGTGATGAGTATCGCATATGCCTTCAACCAGACAATCGTCGGAGGCGTGTTTGGAGGCAACACGGTCAGGTTGAACGCATTAGACACACTATCCAGCGAGTGCAGCATGGTGGAGGTTCCCTGCTGTTTTGGGGTGGCATTATGTGGGGCCGACGTACGCCGCTGGTGGTTATGGAAGGCGCCGTAACTGCTGTACGGTACGTGAATGCCATCCTCCGAACGATAGTGCAACCATATCGACAGCATATTGGCGAGGCATTCGTCTTCATGGACGACAATTTGCGGCCCCATCTTGCACATCTTGTGAATGACTTCCTTCAGGATAACTACATCGCTCGACTAGAGTGGCCAGCGTGTTCTACAGACATGAACCCTGTCGAACATGCCTGGGATTGATTGAAATGGGCTTTTTATGGACGGCCCGCATCTCGTGGTCGTGCGGTAGCGTTCTCGCTTCCCACGCCCGGGTTCCCGGGTTCGATTCCCGGCGGGGTCAGGGATTTTCTCTGCCTCGTGATGGCTGGGTGTTGTGTGCTGTCCTTAGGTTAGTTAGGTTTAAGTAGTTCTAAGTTCTAGGGGACTGATGACCATAGATGTTAAGTCCCATAGTGCTCAGAGCCATTTGAACCATTTTTTGGACGACGTGTCCCACCAACCACTCTGAAGGATCTACGCCGAATCGCCGTTGAGGAGTGGGACAATCTGGACCAATAGTGCATTGATGAACATGTGGATAGTATGCCACGACGAATAATGGCATGCATCAATGCAAGAGGACGTGCTACTGGGTATTGGAGGTACCGGTATGTACAGCAATCTGGACCGCCGCCTCTGAAGGTCCCGCTGCATGGTGGTACAACATACAATGTGTGGTTTTCATGAGCAATAAAAAGGATTTAAATGATATTTATGTTGATCTCCATTCCAATTTTCTGCACAGGTGCCGGAACTCTCGGAACGGAGGTGATGTAAAACTTTTTTTGATGTGTGTATAAGTTCTAGGATTTGTTCTTTGCACCTTTGAAATTGTAAATATCTCTGCTGACCAATTCGGTAGGTATGATTTCTCAAATGCCGTCTTCTTTTTTGAGATACGTACCAACTCAATCAATTTCTGTCTGCGTGGATCCAGCATTTTAATGCGATGGTACACCGTGTCCATGATTCCATTATCACGAACGTCGATTGGTCTCATTTGTATTGTGCTATGTTTGGTCCGATTATACTGACCAATTATTTCTGGGAGGATATCTGTCCATTTGTATGAGCCGCCAAGGTTAAACGCATCCACATTCGACCTTTTATTGTTCTGTTCAGACCCCCCACGATACTTGCCTTCAGGTGAGAAAGTTGAGTAGTGATATATTCCGCACCACTGCATCACGGTCTTGAAATACCTATTGTAAAACTCTCCGTCGTGATCGGTTTGGAGGTTGTCTGGGCATCGATTCGTCCCTGTCTGTAGCAAACACTCAAACACATCCGCGACATTTCTACCCGTTTTTGTTTTGACAGGCTATGCCCAGACAAATTTGGAGTATGTATCAATAACCATTAAAATATATTTGAATCCATTATTATCATGTGAATATTCCCTCATATCTACAAGACAGCTTACCACAAGTCTTCCAAACCTTTAATCATAACATGCCTACGAGGGTGTGTTTTGTGTGCTGGTTTCTGCAGTTCTCGAAATACTGTCTCCATACTTATTCGATGATACCTCTCTCTCTAAGCACAGAGATTACTGAAACAGCCTCATTCGAATGAGCTGTATTACCTGCAGTAGCTGATGCCATGAGCAGCAGTAGTCGATCTATTAGCTCCTTGGGGTCGTCATAATATACAGGGTGATTCAAAAAGAATACCACAACTTTAAAAATGTGTATTTAATGAAAGAAACATAATATAAGCTTCTGTTATACATCGTTACAAAGAGTATTTAAAAAGGTTTTTTTTCACTCAAAAACAAGTTCAGAGATTTTCAATATGGCCCCCTCCAGACACACGAGCAATATCAACCCGATACTCCAACTCGTTCCACACTCTCTGTAGCATATCAGGCGTAACAGTTTGGATAGCTGCTGTTATTTCTCGTTTCAAATCATCAATGGTGGCTGGGAGAGGTGGCCGAAACACCATATCCTTAACATACCCCCATAAGAAAAAATCGCAGGGGGTAAGATCAGGGCTTCTTGGAGGCCAGTGATGAAGTGCTCTGTCACGGGCTGCCTGGCGGCCGATCCATCGCCTCGGGTAGTTGACGTTCAGGTAGTTACGGACAGATAAGTGCCAATGTGGTGGCGCTCCATCCTGCTGAAATATGAATTGTTGTGCTTCTTGTTCGAGTTGAGGGAACAGCCAATTCTCTAACATCTCCAGATACTGTAGTCCAGTTACAGTAGCACCTTCGAAGAAAAAGGGACCAAAAACTTTATTGGCTGAAATGGCACAGAAAACGTTCACCTTAGGCGAGTCACGTTCATACTGAGTTGTTTCCCGCGGATTCTCAGTGCCCCATATACAGACATTGTGACTGTTGACTTTCCCGTTAGTGTGGAAAGTTGCTTCATCACTAAACACAATCTTTGAAACGAAAGATTCATCTGTTTCCATTTGAGCAAGGATAAAATCACAGAAATCGATTATTTTAATCTTATCAGCTGCAGACAGTGCTTGAACCAATTTCAGACGATAAGGTTTCATAACCAACCTTTTTCGTAGGACTCTCCATACAGTTGATTGTGGAATTTGCAGCTCTCTGCTAGCTCTGCGAGTCGATTTTCCTGGGCTGCGAACAAATGCTTGCTGGATGCGTGCTACATTTTCATCACTCGTTCTCGGCCGTCCAGAACTTTTCCCTTTGCACAAACACCCATTCTCTGTAAACTGTTTATACCAACGTTTAATACACCACCTATCAGGAGGTTTAACACCATACTTCGTTCGAAATGCACGCTGAACAACTGTCGTCGATTCACTTCTGCCGTACTCAATAACACAAAAAGCTTTCTGTTGAGCGGTCGCCATCTTAGCATCAACTGACGCTGACGCCTAGTCAACAGCGCCTCAAGCGAACAAATGTACAACTAAATGAAACTTTATAGCTCCCTTAATTCGCCGATAGATAGTGCTTAGCTCTGCCTTTTGTCGTTGCAGAGTTTTAAATTCCTAAAGTTGTGGTATTCTTTTTGAATCACCCTGTATATCTAATGAGGTATTCGATTCTTTACTGGTTTTTGCTCAATGTCAATACCATCACCGCTGCTGCTGCTATTGTTATTGTTCTTTTCACGATCAAGTATTGGTTTTATAATGGTTTTATATTTCTTGTTGTTCAGGCTTTTTGCGATCTTATGTACATCAATCATCTGCAGTATTTCACGGTACGTTTCCCTATCATTAACTGAATAACTTATAGCTTTTTGGAAGGTCTTAGGAAAACAAGATTCATTAATCCAGGTGTTCTCTCAAACCGCCTATCACCAATCTGTACCGTGTCATCAGTGACAGTTATAGGATTAATGCCCAACATGTACGGTCTTCCTCTGCTAACGCCGAATGTTCTGTCTATCTGACCAGGGGCGTGACGGATAATGAACTCGTCAATGGCAACACCATCGTTATCGCGTGTTTTTGTTTTTGTTGAGAGCTGCCTAAGAGATCCAGTAAGCGGCTTAAAGGTATCTCTTAATGTTTGCTGTCGATCCATAAGCCCTAGCCCTAGCAACGGTAATTTCTCTCGAACTGCTTTCCGCACCTGAATCACTTTCTGCTTCGTTGACATCTCAGTGTACAGTATCAGACAATCTACGCAGCGTGAGGCTTTATATATACGCTCTTCTTCTTCCTCTTACTGTGTGCCTGCTCCCCCTTCTCAACAACAATTAACTCTACATCTATTTTCCCCCCTCAATAGCTTCGGCCTTTTCAGTTAAGTCGGTTACTTTCTTACCGATTTCATTAACTAACTCATTTAACGCATTCACCACTCTCACAAGAGTCTGGTAATACGTCTCTAGTTCCCTTCGCATGCCTCCACCTATATGCACAATAGCCTGAATTTTCGCTTCCATGTACAGGCGAATGTTCTGCCTGTGTACACCCATTCTCTTGGGTTGAGAGCTAGACATGTTCGCGAATTTGTCCATGGTGCAGCGTATACTGATGTACTAACCTCTCTTAGCCGGCTATATATGCAGAAACTCTTGAAAGGTTCGCCTGTACCTTCCATCACTCAGTTTTCTTGTTTTATCAATAACGAGAAGCCGGCCGGAGTGGCCGAGCGGTTCTAGGCGCTACAGTCTGGAACCGCGCGACTGCTACGGTCGCAGGTTCGAATCCTGCCTCGGGGATGGATGTGTGTGGTGTCCTTAGGTTAGTTAGGTTTAAGTAGCTAAGTTCTAGGGGACTGATGACCTCAGCCGGTAAGTCCCATAGTGCTCAGAGCCATTTTTTTGCCAATAACAAGAAACACATTCTGTGAATGATTCCAGCAATCAGCACATATCTTTACAAAATCATTGAACGACATGTCAGTTTCTACACGTGTCTGGTAAATGTGTTTTAAATTCAGATTGTCTAGTTTGAAGACTATAATGAGGTCCGCATTATCCTTAGCCACCGCTTTCACCGAATGTCGTGTATGTAACACGATCTACACCGCGCAATATCTCCTGTAATAGCTGATACTTGGGCGGAAACAGTGTTTTGAGAATACACATGCATGCTCAAATCGGACTCCATCTACATCTGTTAGCAGTGTCATGAGGACATTAGTCTTGCCACAGTTGGATGGATCTACAATAATTGCTCGTATAGTATCAGGAAGGAGAATTCCGTTCTTCTTCTTCTTCAGATCTTCTTTTGCATCTTCACAGGACCAGTCACCATCAACAAAGTCCTTGTCATGAGGATGTTTCTCCCACCCTGCCATGAGACTAACTACGCCAGGTACTGACAAGTAGTTGGCGTATATAGAAAGATACACTTGAAGGGACGGCAATAGTATGTGCAGCCACTATAGCGCCATCACTTAACTGAATGAGCTGTATTGGCTATACAGAGAAATCAGCTATATATATATTTTACCCATTAAGAGTAACTTTATCATTCATTTTGTGAATAACTGGTGAGGCGATGTTTGGGGTAATTGTCTGCTGCTGCATCATTATAAGTGTAGCACTGAAAAATAATGATATTAAGAAGCGTAATACTCTGACTATAATGAGAGAGGTATTAAATAAAACACAAACACGGTTTGAGATTGTATATACATATACGAGGGGCGTTCAGAAAGTAAGCTCCGATCGGTCGCGAAATGGAAACGACTATGAAAATCCGATAAAGCTTTGCACAGATGTGTTGGGTAGTGTCTCTAGTATAACCCCAGTTAGCATCACGTCGCTCTTCTCATTTCTGAGCTCGCAGTGAGTGCGTAAAGATGTCTAGAAAATAGTGTCTGCCGCCAAGTACGAGGGCCTGGTGAGAAATTTCGCCTGAAGCTATGCAGCTAACATTACATAACTGTCGTGCTGTTTCTTCTTCAAGACAATTCTCAGCCGCATTCTGCAGGGTCAATGAAGATGCTCCTGCATCGTTTCAAATGGAAATGTGAGATTACCCACAATACAGTCCACAATTGTCTCCCCCTGAGTTTCATCTCTGGTCACATGAACCGCTGTCTTTGAAGACAACATTTTGACACAGACAACGAGGTGTAGGCCAGCGTGGAGAATTGGCGGAAGGCACTGGCGGCTGCCTTCTATGATGAGGCTATTGAAAAGTTGGTACAACGCTATGACAAAAGTCTAAGTCAGAACGGCGACTACGTAGAGAAGTAGCTGAAAGGTGTAGCTAATTGTTACAAGTAAAACATTTCTGATGTTCACTGTGGTTTCAATTTGGCAATCAATCGGAGCTTACTTTCTGAACAGGCCTCGTATTATTTATTTAAATATCATACAAGGATGCAGTATTTCAAGAAAACCATCAGACACTTTATGTATCTTCTTCTTCTTCGCGCCTGTACAGTATTTCCCAAACAAAGCTTTTTGATATGCAATAAATTCTGCACGTATCTCCCTCAAGCCAATGGATGCCTCACAGTACTTGGGTTCTCCACATGCACATTTAATCTGTTTCTCTTTTGGTTCAGCATTCATGTGCAAACAACGGTACTGCTCCAAATCATCAACATGTACACTATGCACACGTAGGAAGTTTACATTATCATTGTACGCAGAGTGTCTACTCGGCAACCAACAGTTCAATTTCTCCAATGCAAGACGTAGTGCAGTATCCAGATCGCATAAGTTCATAACTGAGGCGTGCCTTAGATAAACACAGTTGTCACCCGATTTCACACATAGTGCACAGTCATCATACACTGTTGTAATAGATAGTAAGGGATGGGTTGGGTTGTTTGGGGGAAGAGACCAAACAGCGAGGTCAACGATCTCATCGGATTAGGGGAGGAGGGGGAAGGAAGTTGGCCATGCCCTTTCAAAGGAAGCTTCCCAGCATTTGCCTGGAGTGACTTAGGGAAATCACAGAAAACCTAAATCAGGATAGCCGGACGCGGGATTGGACCATCGTCCTCCCAAATGCGAGTCCAGTGTGGCACCAGTAAGGCGAATGTCTGGGGACGAACGAGTTGGACAATACTCTGTAGTCATCTGCTGATTGATGTAGCGCTCTGCACGACATATTTCGTCCCAGTCAAACTCAGAAATTAGCACTTTAACACCCTTGGATACATTTTCAATTTCTATTCTCGCATTTAAGCCCAGATATGATGTGCTTGTATACCAATGATTACACGTTTTGTTCCACTGGGAGTTAAATTGTATGTAGAAATGAAAAGCATGGGTACACTCGATGCCTTCTTATCCACAGCATCTGCACTCTGTGCCTGCACTAGTATAGGGATGTTCTGCTGGGATGGGTCGCATGTTGGTGACCAGCACTGTCATCCATGTTGCTGTTGTTTAGGACCACCAGCAGCGTTCGATGTGTTGGGAGCAGATCGCGTGTCCTCATCACACAAATCGATGAGTGGGACAGACAACAGTTCCTTGTCCTGCTCCAGCAAGTTGGCTATGTGCGCTACAGTATCCCATGTGGTTGCTACAGGTTCAGACATGCTGGAGGTTGTTGCTGCCGCAGGTCCTGATATCGGTGCAGATCTCGACAAGATGGCAGCCGAGGTTGCTACAGGTCCAGACGTGGCAGAGATCAGTATGTTGGCGCTTGACCCCTCGGGCTTGGACGCGTGAAGGCCTACTGCTGAACAAAGACGAGGAAGCATTACATACGGACCAAGACACGAAAACAACCAACTGCCCTATATCACCTTCAGAGATGTTACCAGACACCGCCATCCTACTGGCTGAAGTCTAACACGTGACTGGATTAAGGGTTCCTATTGATTCCCGCCATTCTTCCTCCAGACTGCCATGGGATGAAAGCGCCCTCTGGTAGCAGTATTGTGTACTTGATCAGTTGGACTCCAAACCTCATGGTGAACACACTGGATGGAGCTACTGCCTCAAATTGTTTAAATAAAGACTGCCTGCAAAATAAAAACTTACGCCCATCCTATCCAGCAGCCCAGCACAGGCTGAGTCCTTTTCCCACCAATTCCAAGAAACAGGTGGCGGTCGGACGACTTAGGTTTGTGGAGGTAGCCCAAGTGACCTATTTTCTCGTCATTTTCTTTGGTTAGTGAAGGTAGCCCAAGTGATATTTTTCCACCAAAATTTGAACTTCCCGCCATTTTCTGGGGAAGGGGAGGGGTTTATGTTAGTGGAGGTAGCCCAAGTGACCTATTTTCCCATCAGAATTTGAACTTCCCACCATGACATCATTGTGATGTTGCCATATCTGCCACCCCCATTTTGGATCCACCATCTTGAATAAATTTGGCAACAATGGAGAGTGCGGTATTGGCGGCCTTGTCCCACTACTACCACCACAGTTCAAAAAGGCCTCATCTATACTGAATCATCAGAGAAACTGGTATAGGAATGCATATTCAAATACAGAGATAGGTAAACAGGCAGAATACGGCGCTCCGGTCGGCAAAGCCTATATAAGACAAAAAGTGTCTGGCGCAGTTGTTAGATCGGTTACTGCTGCTACAATGCCAGGTTATCAAGATTTAAATGAGTTTGAACGTTGTGTTATAGTCGGCACACGAGCGATGGGACACAGCAAATCCGAGGTAGCGACGAAGTGGGGAGTTTCCCATACGACTGTGAATATCAGGAAGGGGGTAAAACATCAGATCTCTGACATCGCTGCGGCCGGGAAAAGATCCTGCAAGAACCGGACCAATTACGACTGAAGAGAATCGTTCAACGTGACAGAGGAGCAAGCATTCAGCAAATTGCTGCAGATTTCAACGCTGGGCCGTCAACAAGTGTCAGCATGAGAACCATTCAACGAAACATCATCGATATGGGCTTTCGGGGACGAAGGGCTAATTGTGTACCGTTGATAACTTCAAGACACAAAGCTTTACGCCTCGCCTGGGTCCGTCAACACCGACATGGGACTGCTGATGACTGTAAACAAGTTGCCTGGTCGGACGGGTCTCGTTTCAAATTGTATCGATCGGATGGACTTGTACGGGTATGGAGACAACCTCAAGAATCCATGGATCCTGCATGTCATCGGGGGACTGTTCAAGCTGGTGGAGGCTCTGTTATGGTGTGGGGCGTGTGCAGTTGGAGTGATATGGGACACCTGATGCGTCTAGATACGACTCCGACAGGTGACGCGTACGTTAGCATCTTGTCTGATCACCTGCATCCATTCATGTCCAATGTGCATTCCGACGATGTTGCGCAATTCCCGGAGGACAGTGCGACACCACACACGTCCAGAATCGCTACGGAGTGCCCCCAGGAACACTCTTCTGAGTTTAAACACTTCCGATGGCCACCAAACTCCCCAGACATGATCAATTATTGAGCTTATCTGGGATGCCAGGCAACGTGCTGTTCAGAAGAGATCTCCACCCCTTCGTAATCTTACGGATTTATGAACAGCCTTGCAGGGTTCATGGTGTCAGTTCCCTCCTGCACTACGTCAGACCTTAGTCGAGTCTATACCACTTCGTGTTGCGGCACTTCTGCGTGTTCGCGGAGGCCCTACACGATATTAGGAAAGTGTACCAGTTTCTTTGGCTCGACAGTGTATGAAAAATACAAAATGTATGAAGCTCAGGACATGTGTAACCTTACCAACCTGATACATACAGCACTTTCGTTTCATTTAAGTCCATCAGTCTAATATTCTTCCTATAACTGATAGTTCATTCAAACAATTCATAATGACGTAACACAACAGACTTGATTTTTCTTATTTTCCTTTCACTCGTACTAATTACTCAGCAGTTCTGATGATCAGTGTGCTAGATTTCGCTGCACAAGCCGAAAAGTTACACGTCCTACAAGCGGTCTGCCCAAGTTATCACACAGAATTGTGATAGTTCTCCACTTTTTAACTCCCGGAAATTAACTACGAACTTCCATATATTATACATTTTATTACTGGATGCTAACAGACTTAGATGTGCACCTTTTGACTAGCAGACACGAAGCTTATATGTTGAATGCTCAGTACAGACTGCCTATGGCTGTACGCGCGACGCCTATATGCAGACGCGCGTCTTACAGAATTTACAGGATGGTAAAATAAGTGACTGTCATATTTTAGATATTGTCAACACAGATAAGAAAAAAGAGATACCACGATACAAATGGTAGTGAAATGAATCAGTTTAACCAAAACCTGTACAATTAAGAAAGCACTAAATAATGAGTACTATTTTGTAAGAAGAACGTTTAAACGTGCAAGGGGGTCCCTAAAGCTCCCCAATAATTTTCGAGAAAGTGAAATGTTACAATTGGAATAACTGACATTACATCGCGGAGATATCACAGACTGTGCATAGATTTCACAAGTAGTGCCACCAATGCCGATGCAGCAGGCAGTCGTTTGTAATGAAACATAGCTGTTTAAATAACACATGTATAACACGCAGTGTTCATTCAAGATCTCGCAGTGTCTAGAACTTTAGTTTCCGAGCTTTGATTTCTAATCTCAAAATATGTAGTTTAAGATCCTTTTCCGCCTCTGTAATGTTGACCGTAATGGTGCGGAACCTCCTAAATATGGTAATTTACTGATTAATGTGGCAGGAAAATCGAAAGAGCAAATGAGTCAGTCATTTCAAAAACTCAACATATCCAAAAATATCGAAAATCG
Source organism: Schistocerca nitens (assembly GCF_023898315.1). NCBI lineage: Eukaryota > Metazoa > Arthropoda > Insecta > Orthoptera > Acrididae > Schistocerca > Schistocerca nitens. Next base: position 863,765,810 of record NC_064616.1, on the reverse strand, counting down.
AGATATCGAACGTCCCGGAACCTTTGTAGCTTTCTTTGTAATGTGGTAAAAGATGCATGTCCGTTAACTTCTCATGGCCCATTGATATTAAACAATGAAATTCGCAGTCTGTTCCAAAACTTTGTTTGTCCATGCCTCTTGCGTTCCGAAACTTTGTACGTCCAACGGGAATTTCAAAGTTTCTGAAAGAAATGTTTATTTGGTGTTTGTGCTATAATGTACTAACATAAAATACGCACAAGCAGTCGTATTACAGACAGTTAAATGCTTCATCACTTTTTTAACTCAGAGAATCAAAAGAAAAATTAAATCGTGATGAATAATGCTAAGTAAGTGGTTGGCATCTGAAGCACCAATCCAGGTAAAAAAGTAGTGGTAATTCTTCCAGTGCCTGGTCACTCTTATATGCCACCAAATCGAGTTTTTGGTCGTCTCGAGAAAGATATTTGACGAGGGAGCCGGCCTTTGTGACCGAGCGGTTCTAGGCGCTTCAGTACGCAACCGCGCTACTGCTACGGTCGCAGGTTCGAATCCTGCCTCAGGCATGGATTTGTGTGATGTCCTTAGGTTAGTTAGGTTTAAGTAGTTCTAAGTCTAGTGGACTGATGACCTCAGATGTTAAGTCCCATAGTGCTTAGAGCCATTTGAACCATTTGAACGAGGGAAGGAATTCTAACTCCACAAGACTACATAGATATGCTTCAGGAATCTGGAATCTCATTCATCTGGATGGATTCTGTAATGCGTATGCATTACTGAAATCTCTGTAAGTCGTACGTCATTTTATTTGTGGTCTTGATTTTCAGTTGCCATTTAACGACGGCCTAAGAACCCGAAGACTGGTTATGGTTGTAAAACATCAGGAAAATGTTTCCTTATTTTTATATGTTCTGGCGAGCACCGAAAAAGAATTCAGAACTTTTTACATTAAAATTATATTTAGTTTCAAGTCAAGTTCCTCTTCGGTTTTTGCAGAGACCGGTATGAACCACTTTTGTTTATGTAGCGAAGTTCCTAAGGAAGTATTAAAAATGATTACATTACAGTGAAACTGATGTTACTCTGTGTAGTAAAAAGCCACAATGGAGCTATCGTATACACTACTCGTTACACAGTGTAATACACAGTGCTAATGGTACATGAGTACACCTCAAATTCACATAAGACAGACACACACAACGAAGTAAAAACCACGGATATTGAGATGCTCAAAGAGTTAAAGATTACTCAGTACCCACAGAAATCAATATTTACTATAAACCACACATCGAAATGTTAATAAATATGAGTATTTGGTATAATTTAATGGGTAAGACCTAATCTCATATATTACAGTAAATAGAGTCCGGATAGGTCATTCTGAAAGGAGGCGATATTTTTTAAGTTAATCATAGCATAATCTTCTCTTTGATTGTGCATTTTATGATCAATTTTACGTCGTGGAAAAGATTTATACACCATGGAAAATGTTTATTCCCTTGCTCATTTTGTAGACGATTTCAAAATTCGGGTTTTCGTCGCTCTTCAGTTCAGTAATTTCGTTCGTTTGAATGGCTTCATCAGAGTACATATCGCAGTTTAGTATAAATTTCTGTGACACTTAGCCGCGCAGGGTAGCCGCTTGGTCTGAGGCGCCTTGTCACAATCCGTGAGGCTCCCCCCGTCAGAGGTTCGAGTCCTCCCTCGGGAATGCGTGTGTGTGTTGTCCATTGCGTAAGTTAATTTAAGTTAGATTAATTAGTGTGTAGGCTTAGGGACCGATGAACTCAGCAGTTTGGTCCCTCAAGACCTTACCACAAATTTCCAATTTTTTTCTGTCGCACTTTTCCTGTGAATGAGGTACTGTAATATCAGTAGGCTAGTTTTTGTGTTTATTTCTGGACTTTAATTTTGCCTGGTGTTCTTAAAGAGACCCTCATCGTTGATCTTTCTGCTCAACTACTTTCATTCAGTTCAGGAGCAGTCAAGGAAACTCCCCATACACTCGTAGCAGAGTAGTAAAAATCTTGTGTTCAGTACGTTTTAGTTGTTTGGTCGGAGACTTGTTTGATGTAGTTCTCAATCACAGTATGTTTTATGGAAGTCTCATCTCTGCATCACTACTGCAGCTTGTATCCAATTGAAACTGTTTGCTATAGTCGAACTTCAGCCTGTCGCTACAATTTTTACACCACAACACTTCTCTGCATTATCATATTAATACCTTCTTGATGCCTCAGTGTGTGACCTATCAACTATAAAGACCTCTTCTAGGCTATTCGATTCAGTACTTCTTCATTGGCTATCGTATCTACCCATTATATCTCCAGCATTTTTCTTCAGCACCACATTCCAAAAACTTCTACATTTTCTCGTTTGTGCCGCTTATGTCCATGTTTCACTTCCATATAAGGCTACCTGGAAATACAGACTTCCAGAAAAGTCTTACTAACACTTCAGTTTGTGTTCAATGTTAATATATTTCTCTTTTCTAGAAAAGCTTCCCTTCCTATTGCCAGTTTACATTTTATGTCCTCTTTACTGATGTCATCATTAGTTAACTTGCTACCTAAAAAATAGAAAAACTGATCTACTACTACCTTTAGTGTCTCGTTTCCTAACTCAGTTCTTTGAGACTCTAGTAATTTGCCGGCTGCTGTGGCCGAGCGGTTATAGGGGCTTCAGTCCGGAACCGCGCTGCTGCTACGGTCGCAGGTTCGAATCCTGCCTAAGCCATGGATGTATGTGATGTCCTCAGGTTAGTTAGGTTTAAGTAGTTCTAAGTCTAGGGGACTGATGACCTCAGATGTTAAGTCCCATAGTGCTGAGAGCCATTTGAACAATTTTTCTCCTGATTTAATTCGAGTACAGTCCATCATCTTTGTTTTACTTTTGTTGATATTCATCTCATAATTCCTTTTCAAGGCACTGTTCATTCAGTTCAACTGATTTTTCAAGTCCGTTGCCGCCTCTGCCAGAATTACAAGGTCATCAGAAAACCTTAAGAATATTTTTTCTGCTCCGTGAATTTTAGTTCCCTTTCCAAATTTCTCCTTAGTTTCCTACACTGTTTTTTCTTCGTATGGTTGAATAACCTGTGGGATAGGCTAACTCCGCCACTCGCTCCGTTTTCATGACTTACGACTCCAGCCTGGCTTCTATTCAAGTTGTAGATAACATTTCGCCCCCTGTATTTTTATTCCTGATAATTTCAGAATTCTGAATAATATGTAACAGGTAACGTTGTCAAAATCTTCCTTTAAATCTACAAATGCTGCAAATGAGGGTTTGCCTGTATTCAGTCGATCTTGTAAGATAAATCGTAGCGTCAATATAGTCTCTCGTGTTCGTAGCTTTCTCGGTAACTCAAATTGGTTTTCCCACAGGTTGCCCTCTACAGAGAGTTCGTGTGATGATGACTTGTAAAACTGAGAGTTCAATATACAAATCAATTTTCTCAATCGTAATTTGAAATGCATTAACGTCATCGCTCTGTTAGTAAACTTCACAACTGAGCAACGACGATGTGGAATTATGGTAGTTTTCATTACGTCTAACTTTCCTGAAAAACAAATCACTTCATGTCCGGGAGTAAGTTATTGCATCAGAGCCAGATTTTTAGAACTATCTCAAACAATTTTTTTTTCTCATCAGTCATTTATCTACAGAGAGTATTCTATGAACGTAAAGCAGCGTACACTCATCTGCCTCTAGCTGTTAAAGTTTAATCGTGTAGCTCCTTTTTTTTCTCAAGTGACCGTAATCAAGCTGCATCATTACGGTGTGGGTGTGTCGGAGCTCCCAAGCGACCACCCGTTATCCCATATTGGCACACCGTACGTGGCCCGTCGTAAACAATAGGCCATTGCCAGAGTACACAAGCTCCCAAGCCTATAATTTAGTTGAAGATTGTAAACATGTTATAGGCACGCGGCTTTCCGGAGAGTTTCTTTTTTTGCTAAGCATTCATTAATACTCGACGTCGGATGCTGATGTAATGGGGAGCTGATAAGAAGCCCGGCGCCCCCCGTTTATTCAATAGAGCTACCAGTTTTTTTATGATCCCGGGACGGCCGTGCCGCGCTGGCAGCTAACTGTAAGGGAATTACGTTCACTCCGCGGCTGTCGATGAACTCGCACCTCTCCTTACCAGGCCGCCGCACTAGTTGCCCCTCCACAGGAATGAGCCACGCGTCACTCAGTACTCTCTGCGATGGTTCGTACGTTCACTCATGTTTCCATAAAAGTTTCACTTTGTGCGAAACTCCTTGAAACTAACGCGGAATGTACGTTCAGAACGAATACATACGAGATAAATAAGCTTTAGAAGACGAAGTGATCTCGCGAATTCCCGAGTTCATTGTTGTACACTCCTGGAAATTGAAATAAGAACACCGTGAATTCATTGTCCCAGGAAGGGGAAACTTTATTGACACATTCCTGGGGTCACATACATCACATGATCACACTGACAGAACCACAGGCACATAGACGCAGGCAACAGAGCATGCACAATGTCGGCACTAGTACAGTGTATATCCACCTTTCGCAGCAATGCAGGCTGCTATTCTCCCATGGAGACGATCGTAGAGATGCTGGATGTAGTCCTGTGGAACGGCTTGCCATGCCATGTCCACCTGGCGCCTCAGTTGGACCAGCGTTCGTGCTGGACGTGCAGACCGCGTGAGACGACGCTTCATCCAGTCCCAAACATGCTCAATGGGGGACAGATCCGGAGATCTTGCTGGCCAGGGTAGTTGACTTACACCTTCTAGAGCACGTTGGGTGGCACGGGATACATGCGGACGTGCATTGTCCTGTTGGAATAGCAAGTTCCCTTGCCGGTCTAGGAATGGTAGAACGATGGGTTCGATGACGGTTTGGATGTACCGTGCACTATTCAGTGTCCCCTCGACGATCACCAGTGGTGTACGGCCAGTGTAGGAGATCGCTCCCCACACCATGATGCCGGGTGTTGGCCCTGTGTGCCTCGGTCGTATGCAGTCCTGATTGTGGCGCTCACCTGCACGGCGCCAAACACGCATACGACCATCATTGGCACCAAGGCAGAAGCGACTCTCATCGCTGAAGACGACACGTCTCCATTCGTCCCTCCATTCACGCCTGTCGCGACGCCACTGGAGGCGGGCTGCACGATGTTGGGGCGTGAGCGGAAGACGGCCTAACGGTGTGCGGGACCGTAGCCCAGCTTCATGGAGACGGTTGCGAATGGTCCTCGCCGATACCCCAGGAGCAACAGTGTCCCTAATTTGCTGGGAAGTGGCCCCTACGGCACTGCGTAGGATCCTACTGTCTTGGCGTGCATCCGTGCGTCGCTGCGGTCCGGTCCCAGGTCGACTGGCACGTGCACCTTCCGCCGACCACTGGCGACAACATCGATGTACTGTGGAGACCTCACGCCCCACGTGTTGAGCAATTCGGCGGTACGTCCACCCGGCCTCCCGCATGCCCACTATACGCCCTCGCTCAAAGTCCGTCAACTGCACATACGGTTCACGTCCACGCTGTCGCGGCATGCTACCAGTGTTAAAGACTGCGATGGAGCTCCGTAAGCCACGGCAAACTGCCTGACACTGACGGCGGCGGTGCACAAATGCTGCGCAGCTAGCGCCATTCGACGGCCAACACCGCGGTTCCTGGTGTGTCCGCTGTGCCGTGCGTGTGATCATTGCTTGTACAGCCCTCTCGCAGTGTCCGGAGCAAGTATGGTGGGTCTGACACACCGGTGTCAATGTGTTCTTTTTTCCATTTCCAGGAGTGTATATTCATTTATTTGATTGTATACTTTCCAGAAATGACAGTACTTGAATATTATTCTAGTGAATATAATTTTTCGTTTCTCACACAAACTATAAGCTTGTGGTGTGACTCTAGACGTGGTTTCAAGGTAATTTATAGGTAAAAAAACTCAATTTGATGCATTTATAGTGTTTTACCGTTACTTCTTGCGATGTTCTTTCGTATTGTAGCTTCCTATGCCCGGCAATGAATGCTAGAGGTAGGTTCTGTTGATATAAAATTAAAAACACCATAAACACAAAACCTCTGTGGCAACTGTAATGAGCTTTTCATTTCCTGTGGGGAATTACAGCGGGGAAGTTATAGTGTACTTTGAAACAGGTCCAGGTAATGGATTAGTTAACCACTGGCTGATATGACTAAAAATACTGAACTGCCACTAAAATGATACTAAATGATAAATGATAAGGAGAACAAATGTATGTATAAAACTATATATTTCACACTTGAGCAATCTGGAAGGAAATTCTAAAACAATCAGACTTCCCTCCAGTTTGTGAACGCTTAGTGTATGACGCTTTAACATAAAATACGACAGTGCTTAGCCACCACCTCTCATAAAGGCAAACAAAAGCGTGTTTCATGAAACAATAGTAATAAATACAAGAGAGAAAAAAACATATGTGATTAGTGAATCAAGGAGAGAGAGAGGGAGTGTCTCTTTCACTCACTCTTTTTAATATTTAAATTGTCAGTGTTCATGAACACTGGAAATCAGATAACTGTCCAAGAATTAATTTAGAGAAGCACATGACGAAAGTTATGGCCTTTCAAGGTAAATAACCAATAGGTCGGAACAGCAGTCAACAACAAAGTAATTGAAGACATTTTAAACATTTGGAATGCTACATGAGTTATGATTATGATAATAATATGATGATATAGATGAAAATCTGCACAGTTTGAAGCAATGTTTAGAAAAATTAACTGAAAAGCCCGAAAAGATATAAAAATTAAATTTTATGAAATATTGCCAGTACAAGTACTGTTGTACGGAAGCGGGAGTTGGATAAATAAAAAGAAAGATGACAGCTAAATACATGCAGCAAAGATGAGATTCTTGAGGAGAGTAAAGGGTTGCACAAGAAGAGGTTTACTAAAGAATGAAGATGTTAGAAATGATTTGAATGTACACGATTTTAATGAGAAAATATCGAATACAGAGAGAGGGGAAAGCAGGATGTGAATAAAATGAAATATGAAAGAGTTACCAAGAAAATCCGGAAGTACAACGCGAAAGGGAGGAGAGCCATAGGTCGACTAACAGACATAAACTTAGTAAAGACGCCTAATCCGTGTATGTAAGACGACAACGACGGCGTGGGGCTTGAAACTCTGGAATGACTTCAAGTCCTCGTTCAGCTATCCAGATTTAAGTTTTCCGCTGTTTATCTAAATAAATTAAAGCTAATGCCTGCACAGTTCGTTTTTCAAGGCCACGCCCGGTTCCTAACCAGTCCTTGTACAATCCATAACTGTGTTGCATCCATAATGAAAAGAATGTCGAGCCTGATCCGTCCTTCGTCCAAAACGAACTGTCAGACAATATATCCGAATAATGAAAATTCCGTAATCCAAAGTAATTCTTAAATGTCAGGATGGTAACATGAGATTAAAAATAGCAGTACGAGAAGCCAAAGCTAAATGATGAAATAATTGTAAAATACTGGAACTCGAGGAATTTCTAACTCGACACTTTTCACGTTACAAATAATTCCAGCATCTCTTTATGAATGTTGACATTATGTATTATGAAAAAAAAAATGCTGTATGAGATAAAGTACGCCTGAAGGAAAATAAATGAGTTTTTCTGTTTTTTCTTTTTTTTTCACTCGGCTTTTATTCGAAAAAGAGCTGCAACGGAAGCTATGTTTCGACATAAAGATAAAAATATTTAACATATAATATTTCATATTCTTCTGTTGTGATGTCTGAATGTGGCGTAGCCTCCTGGAAGTTTAGCATTCAGTAAATTAGGCGAATAAGAGCAGAACAGGAAACATGAAGTCGGGAACTGTGTTTTGCAGTAGTACCAGTTGAGAGATGGGTAATGATGTGATGAAGTTAGAATATGAGAGTGTTTTATGCCTGGTGGAAAGTGTATCTAGGAGCACTTCATGTTTCCGTCTAGTAACCTAATTTCAGATTAAATGAAGAGATGTGCACTAGAGACAACCTTGAGCCGTTTCCGGCATTTTCTGCTGCTTTTGTTGTTGTGAGACATGATGCTGTGTTTTGTGCAGCACTTGTAAATATGTTTAATTCTATACGTTTAAGTGCTGTATAATATAGTAAAGCTGTTTGGAAGATACTGCTAATTCTTCAGTTATAGAATTTCACGGTGAGTAAAATTCCATATATTTTTAAAACTAGTTATATAACGCATGAATGGTTAAGCCATAATTCGTGCGTCGTGCTCCATCTCGTTCCTTGAAACGGTGGAAGATCTTTTACCACGTAACCAGTGATTTTTGCTAATGAATTAAGTTTCTTTAATGTCTTAACACTTTTGCCTGTCTGGAATATGGAAACCTGTATTATTTTTAAAAAGCTTCCATTTCAGAATGTATTTAGATTGTAACTGGTTTTTGATAATACATCTACGTAATTCGATTTCACTTATTGATTGCTGGGATATCGTAGAGTAATAATGTGACAGATAGGCTATGAGATACGGTATTGGTAAGATTTTCTCTACTGCAAAACATTTATATTTCTCCAGATAATATGTTCCTCGTTACATGATCATATTGTACCTAGGAGCACATTTTCACAATTTGGTAAACCTGTCTTATCCGTAGTATTTTTTTTTAATTTCAGAAAAAGATTGTTCCTCATTAAAAATGAATTTTAACATGGAATAAGCAAATATATTAAGCTTCTATTACAAAGCTGGCTAGAAGCGAAAGTCTGAAGCGTCCGAGCGTACAACACTCTTCTCTATTAGAGACATATTCGTGTTCCAAAATCGAGTTATTTAAAGGAACGTTGAATGGAGGATCATTCCTCTCTGCACAGGGTATGTCACATTGTCCCAAATTCAGTCACTACCTGTCGTACTCCGTTGGCTTATGGAGAGAGGGAAAAGTTACCAGCAGTGTACCTCGTTACCCGCCCTAAGTCCTCTACTCTTATCGTCATAATACGAATGCGACACGTACAGTGGAGGTAGGAAAATCTGAATTTGGGTACCCTTTCTCCATATTAGAACATCAAAGTCTTACGATAACAACGTCACATATCTGAGAATGATTCTTGATTAAATTTTGGAAATTTGGGGTAAGGTCTTATGGGAACAAACTGCGGAGGTCATCGGTCCCTAAGCTTACGCACTACTTAACCTAACTTAAACTAACTTACGCTAAGGACAACACGCACACCCATGCCCGTGGGAGGACTCGAACTTCTGACGGTGGGAGCCGCCCGGGATTCCTGATTAAAATATGTGAACATCTCTGCTGCAATTGCACACTAATTACTCCGGACCGTTACTATCCTAACATCGCTTATATAACGTACTTCGGCGTCTCCTTTGCAGCAGACTCGATATGGTGCCGAAACACTTTAGAAAAAGTTGCTCTCGTGTCTAGAATGTGGCTTCCTTTACAGGCGTACTGAAGACTCTCAGAATTCTTTCAACCAATCTAACTCTCCATTCGTCAGAAAGGGCCCGATCTAGGATGAGAAAATGTGTATCATATATATCCCCGCAAAATCGAGAAAAAAATCTAATAAAAACATCAATTTGGCAGTATTACAAGTCAAGTAATAACAGTGGTGGTTGTGAGAAAAATAACAATAGTCGTAATAAGATTTTTAGGCTACATGTATTTGTTTTAGGTTGTAGAACGGATTTTTCTCAGCTCAATTCTTTTTCACCATTCACGTTAGGTTATACAGGGTTTTAGGGATGTAAATGCAAATATTTCTATTGATGAGTGACCACAGCGTACATCAGTATTTTACTTCATTTGCAGGCTAATAATTATAGCTATTACGAGCAATGTGTTTTTAGGTTCGTAAGTACCTCCAAGTACGTGTGGCACAAGCAAGACATTAATGTTTATTTCCCCTGGACAGCAGGTCAGGTATTGAAGTGTGGATGCTTGGACGCAAAATGGATAGTCTATACTGACAGGTGTAGTCCACTTCGTGGCGAAGTTGCAACCACGCAGAAATTATCAGGTAGTAAACTATGAGATGTATTGCCGGAAAGATTGTTAACCTCAGAGAAGAAACAAGTAAGACGCTGAAGTGGGTACATATTAAGGTACCAGTTATCAGAATATCAATACCTATACCTCTAACACCTTGTATAACACCTTTATGGAAGTTATAAAGTAAAGATTTATGCCACTACTTTTGTTATTATAATAAAGCGATACACAGTACGAATCTTCTACAACAAGTGTATCGGTCGTGGCTCGCCATTACCATGGACTTCCAGATTCGCCGACTTAAAGCTGCTGGAATTTTTTTGTGGCGATATTTAAAGGCTTTGGCGTATTCCAGCCCTGTTGATGGTGTTTGCTGGCGCAATGTGGATGGTTGTCAATGCATCTGGAAATTGTCCAGGATTTTTGAACGTGTACGAGCATCGATGAGTAGACGTAGTTGCCTTCGCATGTTCAGTGGCCATGTGGAAGACTTGTTTAATGTGTTTGTCTTCAAGTGTATGTCTACAGTTATACGATGTTCATGAACTACGATTAATAAATATGTGAGTGTCTACCACTACTGTTGTTATTGTAGAAACTTGCGGTTATTAGCAATTGCTGTTGCCTATCGCTGTCGCATAAAACTAGTGCCTTGATTCTCCGAAAATTGTGTGTTGTAAGGTACATCTTGCCGTCTCCGTGGATGTTGCATATGATGATGCCGGTCGGGGAAGGGGTGCTTGTCTAGTCTTCATTTTGTGTATAGATGCCAGTCTTAAAATACACTTTCAGTCTTTTCCTCGACTTCCTGGTTGCAGAGGAAATTCACCTGACCCGAGGTCGCGTTGACATAGCCGATGTGGAGCGTTACTGCATTTTGATTTTCGTCATCACAGTTTCACTGATTTATTCGATATACTCCCCTATCAGCAGTTATTTTGAACAATTAGTTCATGAGCCCACTCGAAGCGTAAATGGTTGCGAAAGCCTACTTGACGTTTTAGCAACAAATAATCCTGGACAAATAGTGAGTGTTGTGACGAATACAGGGATTAGAGACCACAAGGCAGTTGCTGCTAGGCTGAATACCGTAACACCTACAACCATCAAAAATAAACGCAAAGTATATCTATTTAAAAAAGTTGATAAAAATGCTCTTAACGCCTTTTTAAGAGACAATCTTCACTTCTTCCGATCTGATCATGTAAGTGTAGAAAAGTTGTGGAATGTGTTCAAAGAGATAGTATCAACAGCAATTGAGAGATATATGCCACATAAATTAGTAAATGATGGTACTGATCCCCCATGGTACACAAAACTGGTCAGATTGTTGTTGCAGTAGCAACGAAAAGAGCATGCCAAATTTAAAAGAACGCAAAATCCCCAGGATTGGCAAAGTTTTACAGAAGTTCGAAATATAGCGCGTACTTCAACGTGAGATGCTTTTAATAATTTCCACAACGAAATTCTGTCTCGAAATCTGGTAGAAAACCCAAAGAGATTCTCGTCATACATAAAGCACACCAGTAGCAAGACGCAATCAATACCTTCACTGCGCAATAACAACGGTGAAGTCACTGATGACAGTGCCACTAAAGCAGAGTTATTAAACACAGTTTTCCGAAACTCCTTCACAAAAGAAGACGAAGTAAATAGTCCTGAATTCCAATCAAGAACAACTGCCAAGATGTCAAGTGCCATAGAAGTAGATATCATCAGAGTAACGAAGCAGCTTAAATCACTTAGCCGGCCGAAGTGGCCGTGCGGTTCTAGGCGCTGCAGTTTGGAACCGCGAGACCACTACGGTCGCAGGTTCGAATACTGCCTCGGGCATGGATGTTTGTGATGTCCTTAGGTTAGTTAGGTTTAACTAGTTCTAAGTTCTAGGAGACTAATGACCTCAGCAGTTGAGTCCCATAGTGCTCAGAGCCATTTGAACCATTTTTTTAAATCACTTAATAAAAGCAAGGCCTCCGGTCCAGATTGTATACCAGTCAGGTGCCTCTCAGAGTATGCTGATAAAATATCTCCATATTTAGCAATTATATACAACCTCTCGCTCACAGAAAGATCCGTACCTAAAGACTGGAAAATTGCTCAAGTCACACCAATACCCAAAATGGGAAGTAGGAGTAATCCGCTGAATTACAGGCCTATATCACTAACGTCGATTTGCAGTAGGGTTTTAGAACATATACTGTATTCGAACATTATGAAGTACCTCGAAGAAAACGATTTATTGACATATTGTCAGCCCGGATTCAGAAAATATTGTTCTTGTGAAACACCACTTGCTCTTTATACTCATGAAGTAATAAGTGCTATCGACAGGGGATGTCAAATTGATTCCATATTTTTAGATTTCCAGAAGGCTTTCGACACCGTTCCTCACAAGCGTCTTCTAACCAAACTGCGTGCCTATGGAGAATCGCCTCAGTTGTGCGACTGGATTCGTGATTTCCTGTGAGAAAGGTCACAGTTCGTAGTAATAGACGTAAAGTCATCGAGTAAAACAGAAGGAATATCCGGCGTTCCCCAAGGAAGTGTTATAGGCCCTCTATTGTTCCTGATCTATATTAACGACATAAGAGACAATCTGAGCAGCCGTCTTAGATTGTTTGCAGATGATGCTATCATTTACCGTCTTGTACAGTCACCAGATGATCAAAACGACTTGCAAAATGATTTAAATAAAATATCTGTATGGTGAGAAAAGTGGCAAATGACCCAGAATAAAGAAAAGTGTGAAGCTATTCACATGAGTACTAAAAGAAATCAGCTAAATTACGATTACGCGATAAGTCACACGAATCTGAGGGCTGTAAATTCAACTAAATACTTAGGGATTCCAATTACAAATAACCTCAATTGGAACGATCACATAGATAATATTGTGGGTAGAGCAAACCAAAGACTGCGATTCATTGGCAGAACACTTACAAGGTGCAACAGACCTACTAAAGAGACTGCTTACAACATGCTTGTCCACCCTATTCTGGAGTACTGCTGTGCGGTGTGGGATCCGCAGCAGGTGGGACTGACGGATGACATCGAAAAAGTACAAAGAAGGGCAGCTCGTTTTTTACTATCACGAAATAGGGAAGATAGTGTCACAGACATGAAACGTGAATTGGAGTGGCAATCATTAAAACAAAGACGTTTTTCATTGCGACGGGATCTTCTCATGAAATTTCAATCTCTCCTCCTCCGATTGCGAAAACATTCTGTTGCCACCCACCTACATAGAGAGAAATGATCATCACGATAAAATAACATAAATCAGGGCTCGCACAGAAAAATTTAAGTGCTCGTTTTTCCCGCGTGCCGTTCGAGAGTGGAACGGTAGAGAGACAGCATGAAGGTGGTTCATTGAACCCTCTGCCAGGCGCTTTATTGTGAATAGCAGAGTAATCGCGTAGATGTGTAGATGTAGATGTCCACCATTGCATTAGTGCTAGCATGTGGATTATTTTGAAGGGTGATATGCTTCCGGATCTTTCCCGGACACATCGTCAGCAGTACCATCCAGGCAATGCCAGCCTGACTCATTCCACAAAGTCTCTTTCACACTGGGTGTTTCACAATGAGAAAGTCGTCGCCCACCCGTTGCAGAGGGCAAACTTAAATCGCGTGCACTAAAGTTTCTTCTCAGTAACAACAGTAGTAAAGGAAGCACTGAATCACCAATTTGTACAAAATAATTTTGTGTGAATTTGCAGAAATAAAATAGAACCTGGAGATTGCTGAACTGAGTATTTTTAGGCAGTGGAACGTGCTGTTCAAAATTTACCTTGAGGAATTATCAGCAACAGAGAATACAGACATGTAATCTCATTTAGTTTCATTTCGTTTCTTTCATTTATTATTTACACATTCAATCAGGCATACCTTTTTACATTTATTCACATATAATTAAAATAAAGTACATATTTATTTACAGGTTTAAGTAATATTCTGCAGCCACTATTTAGAAACAGAGTAAAATTTTGGACGTTACAGCAGTTGCTGGAAATGATGCAATGGACGTCAGGAAAAGATTTCTAGTATTATCGAATACGTGGGGTGGTACTAAGTGTCTTAGTGCTGTTACGTTGTACCAATGAGTCAGTACAACTGCCACCAGATTCATGGGCATCAACGATTAATAAAAAATAAAGGAATATATCCTAGGGTCTGTAGACTGATCGGAAGCTATCTGTTATGTAAAAGATGGATTGTACCGTGGAACTGCCCCAGGACACAATGTCCCCCGCAAGTAAGTGTGGCTGATGGCCTTGATTAATCCATATTAAAATGACATGGGAAAATTAACCACAGAAATGATATCAAGAAGAATTCTGTTATCACACATTTCTTTTACAAAGCTGTAAATACATGTAAAAGCTAAACATTGCGAACGTCTTCATTAAAAATAGCTAGAAATACATGAAGAATTAAACAGTCTCAGCCACAAGTAATGAGCGTCAGGTGGGTCTCTAAGGTACTGCGAAACATAGTGTAAAAAGAGGCGTTGCTTCCACATATCGCTACTGAATGCGGTGGATGTAATTGCTTTACGCGTGGTTTACGGAGTCGCTAGACATGCATCAGAATTAATACGTGCACCAGGCCAGTTAACTAGCAAATCAGTTGTAACTCACGATTCACAGTAACAAGCGTTGCTTCCCAAAATATAAAACAACTCTAATAAAAAGTTAAAAATCTTGAATATGGCTGTGAAACAACTCCAGATTGGTCGCAAGTTTCCTGAACTTGCCGATCTCAGTTACATCCCAACACAGCAGCGAGAAAACTCACGGTTCCGGCTGTCGTCTCAGATCTCGAATGAGGACCAACTGGTCTCCATAAATCTCAGAACCAGAAGGCTGCTGTTCTCTACCACTCTCTGAAACACAAAGTTCTCTCCACCACTTTCTGTAACACAATGTTGTTTGTACTTTTCGTTTCTCTCTCTTTGGCGCCTCAATAAAAGCAATTCCACCAAAAGCTCGAATCAGCCAACCATGGCTAGTGTTTATTTGTTTGACTTATCGGAAGCGATAAAATGTTCCACGCGAGTACCTTCATCTCGTCTTATGAGCTTAAGAAAGATCTACACCACATATTAGTGACTAGTGAGAACTCTAGTCATGGCGTTAGCCTAAGAGATATGAGCAAATACTCGTTTTTCTCCCTACCATCCTGAATATTTTTCGAAAGCGTCTTAGCCAGCCAGTGTAGCCGAGCGGTTCTAGGCGCTACAGTCTGGAACCGCGCGACCGCTACGGTCGCAGGTTCGAATCCTGCCTCGGGCATGGATGTGTGTGATGTTCTTAGGTTAGTTAGGTTTAAGTAGTTCTAAGTTCTAGGGGATTGATGACCTCAGAAGTTAAGTCCCATAGTGCTCAGAGCCATTTGAACCATTTTTTCGAAAGCGTCTTAACTCTTCCCGCGATTTTAATATATACGTTTGATATCAGTACGTCTGCCAATGGTGTAACTTCCTACTTAATCAGCAGTCTGTCAACTTTCCACTGGCGCCAGTATGTCATCTGGGGACGTACATGATCATCAGTTTCTGAGCTGTCTTTTTGAGGGCTGGAGCCATCGCATCGAAAAAGTGCAAAGAAGGGCAGCTCGTTTCGTGTTATCGTGCAATAGGGGTGAGAGTGTCACTGATATGATACGCGAGTTGGGGTGGCAGTCATTGAGACAAAGGCGGTTTTCTTTGCGGCGAGATCGATTTACGAAATTTCAATCCCTAACTTTCTCTTCCGAATGCGAAAATATTTTGTTGACACCCACCTACGTAGGGAGAAATGATCATCATAATAAAATAAGAAAAATCAGAGCTAGAACGGAAAGATTTAGGTGTTCTTTTTTCCCACGCGCCATTCGAGAGTGGAATGGCATGGAAATAGTATGAAAATGGTTCGATAAACCCTCTGCCAGGCACTTAAATGTGAACTGCAGAGTAACCATGTAGATGTAGATGTAGATCTGCAAGAAGGGTGTCTCCACTGTTCATCAGTGAAATGTCCTCTCCGGTGCATAGCTCCGAGCCGGCGAGAACGGACCATGACGAACCCCTACCGGGCCTGTAAAATGACTTCCGTGGGCAGTGCCTCCTCTGAACGCTTTACGCAAAGGTTCTGGATTGCATGAGGGTTACAAGGAGGGGCCGCCTTGCCGGAAAGGGTGTGAAACTTGACCATCTTAACATCACCTCATACCTGCTAAGAGGAGTATCAAATTTTGTGTCTAAATTCTATAAAAGGAACTAATTGCGAGGGTGACTCCCATTGTTCCTCCTCTTTTCACACTAAAATTATTACTGGAAACGCTAACCGACTAATAATCACATCAGCTGGATGTCTCTGTCAAAATGCAAGTAGTGGGACACACGCCAGCATCTGCCCATGTACCTTTTACTGATCTACCTCTTTGTTCTTTGTTGGCAGATTGGATTTTCATATTAGTTACATTATGAAGGAAGTGACGAGTGCGTACCAGATTATATATACTTCTTTCCGATAGGTTGGTTATTTCCGCAAACATTTAGCAAGTGGCAAGAGCCAATGAACAGTTTGGAAAATTAAAAAGATATGAGGGTTCAAATGGCTCTGAGCACTATGGGACTTAACATCTACGGTCATGAGTCCCCTAGAACTTAGAACTACTTAAACCGAACTAACCTAAGGACATCACACAACACCCAGCCATCACGAGGCAGAGAAAATCCCTGACCCCGCCGGGAATCGAACCCGGGAACCCGGGCGTGGGAAGCGAGAACGCTACCGCACGACCACGAGATGCGGGCAGATATGAGGGGATCTGACATATTTGTCCTCAGTGCGATTTCAACATTGGACTAGGTGTTTCTGCTGATCTAAATCTTCATCTGCTTACATACTCCGCAAGCCGCTGTAGCTTGCATGGTGCTTTGTACTTGGTACCACTGCTTGTCTTTCCATTCTACAGTCTGTCTAAATAGGGTATCGCGAAAAAAATCTTCTTCATCTCCTCCAAGGACTCTCTTCTACGCTCACGATGTATTTCTGTAACACACTCGTTCTGATCTAACCAAACGGTAAAAGATCTAGTAGCAAACCTGTGAGTTATATCGGTGGCTTCATTTAATGCTACATAGATAACAAAAAAAAAAAAAAAAATTGTTCAAATGGCTCTGAGCACTATCGGACTTAACATCTATGGTCATCAGTCCCCTAGTACTTAGAACTACTTAAACCTAACTAACCTAAGGACATCACACAACACCCAGTCATCACGAGGCAGAGAAAATCCCTGACCCCGCCAGGAAACGAACCCGGGAACCCGGGCGTGGGATAGTTCACAGGACGATGATTTGATCACCAGTACTCTCATACGTATATAGGTTGAAGCACTTATGACAGGCTTCCTGAATAAATTAGCCACTTTTGGTGTTAGAAGAAAATATTTCAGACAAAAGCTGCTTAACAAGTTTGTTACCATGGCCATCCTCCGCAGCAAGCACAGAAATATATCTTTTGTAAATAAAAGCCGCCTTTCTTGCTGCACTGTAGCACTGCTTAGCTTGAAGTGTGATATAGTGAGGTATTCGTCATATTTTCGTAAGCGGAAGGAGAGAAGAGGTATAGTAATCAACTTTGTTATTTTAAATGGATCGGCGTGTTATATTATTTACTTTTTAATTATAATAATGAAGACGCGTACAGCATTAGGTTCTGTTAGGTGTGGTTGTGTATGAGGGCCCGTTAACAATAGAGTATCAGCGAAAAAGAACACGTACACTAAGTGGCTGCTTTCAAATGGTTCAAATGGCTCTAAGCACTATGGGACTTAACAACTGAGGTCATCAGTCCCCTAGACTTAGAACTACTTAAATCTAACTAACCTAAGGACAGCATACACATCCATGCCCGAGGCAGGATTCGAAGCTGCGACCGTAGTGGTCGCGCGGTTCCAGACTGAAGCGCCTAGAACCGCTCGGTTACAGCGGCCAGCGTGGGTGCTTTAGTGTACAGGTTTCACCGAATGTAAACAACATTCCACTCACTGCAGGTTCAAATGGCTCTGAGCACTATGGGACGTAACTTCTGCGGTCTTCAGTCCCCTAGAACTTAGAACTACTTAAACCTAACTAACTTAACGACATCACACACATCCATGCCCGAGGCAAGATTCGAACCTGCGACCGTAGCGGTCGCGCGGTTCCGAACTGTAGCGCCTAGAACCGCTCGGCCACTCCTGCCGGCACTCACTGCAGGGTTCGTGTGTTTATCTGTTGCACGAAGACCATTAGTCCGTGGTTTGCTGTTGTAGGGAGTAGACGACGGCTTCATAAAATTATCGGAATTCACAATGTTTTACGCAAAAGCTAAGAAAGCAGGTATGGTTTTTATTTAAGGCGAATGTCGCCAAAATATGAGAGCAGCAGTGCGGTTGAATGCTGAGAGATAACCTGAACATGCAACGCCTTCGCGATCTACCACTGCAAACATAATGCAAACATTTCTGGGAATAGGAAACGTCAGTAATAAAAAAACTTAACCGTATCAAATCACCAAGCGACGGGTGACATGCAACTGGCATCTTAACTGCTGTGGCACACAATTCACATTTTAGTACAAGACAGGTCTAACACGACGGTGGAACCAGTCAACGAAATGTTCCGCGAATACTACATTCCAACAGATTACATCCATACCACGTATCACTCCATCAGGAGCTACAAGGCGATAAGTTTCGACGAAGGGTACGGAAACTGCAAATAGATGTTATTTGCATATGAAGCATCATTTACAAATCACGGGTCCATTAACCATTGCAACATGCACTACTGGTCCGCTGAAAACCAATATTGGCTGACAGAAGTGCACACAAGGACCTTGGACAGTCAACGTGTTATACCGTCATCTAAATAATCGAATTATTGGCCCCTATTTTATAGATGGAAACTTTAAGAGTGTGAGGTACTATGATTTCTTAACAAAGATACTGCCACTGCTACTAGAAGACATCCCGTTGGACACACGAGAAGTCATGTGGTACCAATATTGGCTGACAGAAGTGCACACAAGGACCTTGGACAGTCAACGTGTTATACCGTCATCTAAATAATCGAATTATTGGCCCCTATTTTATAGATGGAAACTTTAAGAGTGTGAGGTACTATGATTTCTTAACAAAGATACTGCCACTGGTACTAGAAGACATCCAGTTGGACTCACGAGAAGTCATGTGGGACCAACTTGGTGCATATCTTTCACAGAGAATTACTGAGGTTCTGAACAGCAGATTTGGACATCGTTGGATTGCTCGGTCCGGCAACACAAAATGGCCTGGACGTTCGCAAGACCCAACGTCTCTTAAATTGAAACAATAATTTTACAATGAAATTCCAACCATTCGCAAAGACACGAGCTTATTCTCCTAACAGCTCAGATGAAATTCAACGCGCAGTATTGTCCTCATCCAATAGTTTTGCAGTATGTATGACTACCAATGAATATTCATCATCTTCAACACGTATTGTAGCAGCATTATCTGATGTCGCTGAATTATCTGCCATTTTTGTATTTGTTGGGATCCGTAGCCTCCAGATGCTTAATAAACGTAGCAGGCTGTAATGTGATTTTTATTTAATTGTGTGATTAGCTAATTTCAACTACTTGTCATTGCCAAGCACCTGCAAAACCAACATGGAAAAGCACTATATTGTCTGCACACATCGCCGTGTATAAATAACACTTTACACACCGCACATTAAGGTATAACATTACTGCACAAATTTCTTACAACTACATGGTAACTTGTGCCAGTGAATGACAATGACATGCAGTCGAATTTAGCTAATCGCACCATTAAATAAAAATCACGTTACAGCCTACTACAGACCATGTTTACGTTTATTATGAATTACTTGCTGCACATTTCGTCGTTGTATGCGTTTGCATATGCACTTATAAATGGTCAACACCATGATCTGACGTAAGATAATTAGTGTACAACTTAATACATTGTACACGTTTTCAAACATGTTATTAAAAATTAAATAATATTACATACCAATCCATTTAAAATAACAAAGTTAACTATCATATCTCCTCTGCCCTTTCACCTGCGAAAATATGATGAATACCACATTATGCTGATCAGCCAGAACATTATGACCACCGAGCTACTCTCGACATAAACCCGTCTAGGCGATAGCAGCGTCACCTGGTGATAAATGACTGCTAGTCAGACACACGCACGGTGCATGTGGTATCAGTGAGCATGCTGTCTGTGTGTAGAACGGGGAAGCCGCATGATCCATCAACTTGACCGAGGACAGATAGTGATGGCCCAGAGGCTCGGCTCGAGCATTTCGGAAACTGCACGACTCGTCGGTTATTTGCGGAATTCTGTGGTGAGTGTCTTCAACACGCGCCGAAACCAAGGCGAAACCACGCCCAGACGTCGTTGAGTTGGGCGGTCGCTGCTCATTACAGATGTCGGACGACGTAGGCTAGGCGGACTGGTGCCGGCCGCGGTGGTCTAGCGGTTCTAGGCGCTCAGTCCGGAATCGCGCGACTGCTACGGTCGCAGGTTCGAATTCTGCCTCGGGCATGGATGTGTGTGATGTCCTTAGGTTAGTTAGGTTAAAGTAGTTCTAAGTTCTAGGGGACTGATGACCACAGATGTTAAGTCCCATAGTGCTCAGAGTCATTTGAACCATTTTTAGGCGGACTGGTAAAAGAGGACAGGCGGCGAACTGTGGCGGAACTAACGTCAGACTTTAATGCTGGGCAGAGTAAAAGTGTGTCTGAACACACAGGGCACCGAACATTCCTAAAGATGGGCCTCCTCAGCCGACGACCCACGTATGTGGCAATGTTAACACCAAGAATCAGCAACTACGACAGAAATGGACACGTGACCATCGGCACTGGACGTTGGCACAGTGGCAGAGCGTTGCATGGTCTGATGAATCCCGAGACCTTCTTCATCATGCCGATGGGAGGGGGCGAATCCGTCTTCTTGCAGGGGAACAGCTCATTGACACCTTTACTGTGGGGCGGAGACAAGCTGGTGGCGGGGGAAGCATTCACGTGGCCATCGATGGTTCCAGTGGAGTCGGTTCAAGGTACCATGACGAGGATCGTACAATGGTTGCAGACTGCCATCATTCATGTTTCTCAACGGCAGTGGCATTTTTCAGCAAGATAATGCGCCATGTCACAAGGGCAGGAGTGGAGATGGACGACTGTATGGACAGTTTCAGCAAGACGGAGCAACGGCACACACCACCTTGACAATCTTGTCACGAGTGCATGATGTGTTTGGTGAGGAGAGGAGAGGACAATCAGCAGAGGCTGGTGCAATATCCTGGCCAACTCGTTCGCCTGATCTCTCTCCCTGTGATTTTTATTCGTGAAGTAAAGTGAAGGGCTAGGTGTACTCAAATAATCCTCACTTACTGGAAGAACTACAGCAGAGCACTGAAAACGCTGTTGCTGCCATCCCTCAGCCATAGCCGCTACGCGTGTTCACTGTTTAATAATTAGTGTTCAATAACAAGGGTCAACCCTGCGTCAGTCTTATTGTAAATATTTTTCTGGACTTGTTTTATGTTGCCCCCGACAATGAAATAAGCAAATAATCCTGATAGACCTAAGTCAGGAAACCAATGGTTTCCCTTGTACAACATGTGCAGTCATGCCAATATTACATTATTACATCACCGTTATTATCTAAGGATACGTTTTTGAATTATGTTCCTTCCTGTGAAAGGATGCGTATGTGGTGCATACATGATGGTGGGGTGACACACTTTCGCATGCTTATTCAGAATTACATTGTACGATTCTTCGATAAGTGTTTCGGTCGCAGTTCACCAATACCATGGCCTCCGACGTCCCACAACTTGAATCCGTTGGCATATCTGCACATGAATATTTAAAAGCTTTGTTGCCTTCCATCCCTGTGGATGGTGTCGACGAACTCCGGGAACGCATTGTGGATGACTTTCACTGGATTTGAAACACGCCTGGAATTTTTGCACCTGTGCGGCCGTCGATGAGGAGAGGTGCCTGGTGGTCGTATGCAACATTTGTAGTAATGTGTTTGTTCTCAATATATAGCATGATCCTTATTAACGTTTAAAAATCCCCGAAGCGACGTAGATGAGGCTGAGACAAGAAATTTAACATAAGACAAATGGGGTCGCAAACGTCGGGAAATATCCCAAACATGGTTGACAAAACTAGAAAACCTGATTTGACCATATGACGTACCTCGCCGCAGCGGTTCGGCTTGGGCGTGAAAGGATTATTGAGTGATGTAATACTTGCATTCGAGCAAACGGTGCAAATTTCGAACACCTTTTGTAAATCTGATCTGTTTCTAAACGTTTAAGTTACAAAATAAAGCTGGTGTTGTTCTGTGTCTCTTTCCTTTTGTCCCTTCTTTTTTTGCTTGCAGACATTATTATAAAAGAAAATGTAGGACATGTCCTTGTAAAGACGCAATTCTGAAGCTTACACTCTTTTACTTGTAACGTAATGTGATAGGTTTTTGTTCTACTGTACTTTGCAATAAACCAGCGGAGACCGCGTGACCAGTAAATAAAATAATAAATCTTACCTTAATGTAAATACCTAAAAGTCTAACGCAACGAAAAGACTACACTGCCTGTCAGACACAAGACTCGAACCCTGAGCCCCAGGCGCTAAAGCAGCGTACGTAGGCCCGGAGCCACACCAACACGAGTACTTGGCTTGGGTTGGGGTGATCAGGTGCGACAGACCGGTAGGCTCAACCAATGCAAGTGCGCGGTGAGGTTCGTCATATGGTGACGTCAAATGTTCAACATTTTTCATCCACTTTTGGGGTATTTCCCTAGATTTGCAAATCATGTGTCTTACATTAAATCACTTGTCTCAGAGTCATCTACGTCGCTTCGGATGCAGCAGCAGCAGCAGCGCGGTTCCGGACTGAAGCGCGTAGAACAGCTCGGCCACAGCGGCCGGCAAAATGCTGGGTTACACAAATGAAACAAGACTGCGCTTATTACTACTAAACTATTTGTCGTGATATGTAGGTGTGTGACTGTGTTTCGACCTTTCACTGCCTCCTTAAATTGTGACTATTTTCGTCAAAACAGATGACTGAATGATACCGAGTGAGCAGTTTATCACGGACATGTTCTGTCGAAAAATGTATGCGACGTTTAATATAAAACAAAAGGCACTGAAGTTGAACAGCTGTGTTATCACCCAATATGTTCAGTTAGTTATGGTTGCCTTCAAAGCATTACCCAACCGAGTCCTGAGGCGTCTGCTTTCCTTCGTCTCACCGCTTAAAACAGTTCTGCTTTATGTTTTCGTGTTACAAGGTAGGTACTCTACCGTTTCTTCTTTCTGATGGGCCAGAAGGAAATGTTTATGGTAAATTACTCGTCCACTACTGTAGTGATCGGCTTTGGAGATACCTGTCACAGTCTAAATGTACAGTTCAAGATCGAAAAACATTCGTGCACTAATGCAAGAAATAAATAGTTCCTTAGCAATGATAACGGACTAGTTTCTTTATTTCACGATAGTATATCAACACTATCCGATCAAATGCATCCGTACATCTGCTACTGAACATTAATATAGCGTGTGTCAATCATTCGCCTTTGTGAAGACTTGAACTCTACTGCGGACCCTCCCAGTAATGTGTCTGAATGTCTGTGGGTGAATGTAGTCCATTCTTCCTCAAAAGCCGAAACTAGACAAGGTAACGATGTTAGGAGCAGGGGTCTGAACCGAAGTCTACGTTCTATCTCATCCCCAAGGTATTACATTGTTTCAGGTCGAGACTCTGGACAGGCCAGCCCATTTCAGGAACGTCACTGCCATTAAACTATTGCCATATAATCATCGTCTCCGAACTGTTCCTCTATATTACGCAATGCATAATGCTGTAAAATGTGTTCATATCCTTCCTTATTTAACGTAAACCCAATAAGGGGATCACACTCTAACCACGAGAAACGCCCCCATACAGTAACACCACCTCCTTCATTCTTCACAGTTGGCAATACACAGACGGCCAGTGTGGCCGAGCGGTTCTAGGGGCTTCAGTCTGGAACCGCGCGACCGCTACGGTCACAGGTTCGAATCCTGCCTCAGCCATGGATGTGTGTAATGTCCTAAGTCTAGGGGACTGTTGACCTCAGATGTTAAGTCCCATAGCGCTCAGAGCCATTTGAAAAATTTTTGGCACTACACGTGATGGCAGGTGAGGTTCTCCAGATAATCGCCCAACAAAAACCCTTCCAGTCACCCACTATCCAGTGACGTCGTTCTTTACATCACCTCAAGCTTCGGTTGGCACTGACTACAGAAATGTGTCGTTTATGAGGAGCTGCCCTACTATTTTTATCCCCTTGCGGGCAGTCATTGTGCTAGCAGGACTTCTGGTAGCAGTTGGAAACTTGAGAGTGATTCCTTCCGATGATTTCTTGCGATTTTGTACAACAACCTTCCGCAATGCTTGGCGGTCCGTGAGTACATGAGGTCTGTGTGGTGCCGGCTGCGGTGGCCGAGCGGTTCTAGGCGCTTCAGTCTGGAACCGCGCGACTGCTATGGTCGCAGATTCGAATCCTGCCTCGGCCATGGCTGTGTGTGATGTCCTTAGGTTAGTTAGGTTTAAGTAGTTCTAAGTTCTAGGGGACTGATGACCTCAGAACTTGAGTCCCATAGTGCTCAGAGCCATTTGAACCATTTTCTGCGTTGTCTTGGCTCAGCTACAGTCGTTCTTTCGCGTTTCCTCTTCAGAATCACAACACCAACAGTCGAAATGAGCAGCTTTAGAGGGACTGAAATCTCCCTGATGGATTTGTTGCTCACTAGGGAAACTCCACATCGCACCCCCCTCAGATTTAGTGGTAAAATGACCCAGTGGATAACTCGTCAAAAACTCAACGCAGATCAAGCATGAAAACAGGAAGAAGGTATACTGAACTGTGAAAAAAGAAGCAAAATAGAAACAGTGAACGTTCCAACCTCAGAATGTGGAGAATCGAGCGTATTCTAAAAATCGCAGTGTCGTAGTCGTGTGGTCACGGTGTTGAACTGAAAAGCTGGAGATAAATGTTCAAGTCTCTCTCATGCCCTTTTTTTCATAAAATTACGAACTTCCCCTCCGGTCACTAACGTGTCTGTGCTATTTCAGTAGTCTTGGTAATTGTCATACTACATATTGGTTATAGAATAGAGTCATGCGGTAATAATACAATATTGGCCATTAAAATTGCTACACCAAGAAGAAATGCAGATGATAATCGGGTATTCGTTGAACAAATATATTATACTAGAACTGACATGTTATTACACTTTCACGTAATTTGGGTGCATAAATCCTGAGAAATCAGTACCCAGAACAACCACCTCTGGCCGTAATAACGGCCTTGATTCGCCTGGGCATTGAGTCAAACAGAGCTTGGAAGGCGTGTACAGGTACAGCTGCCCATGCAGTTTCAACACGATACCACAGTTCAACCAGAGTAGTGACTGGCATATTGTGACGAGCCAGTTGCTCGGCCACCATTGATCAGACGTTTTCAGTTGGTGAGAGATCTGGAGAATGTGCTGGCCAGGGCAGCAGTCGAACATTTTCTGTATCCAGAAAGGTCCGTACAGGGCCTGCAACATGCGGTCGTGCATTATCCTGCTGAAATGTAGCGTTTCGCAAGGATCGAATGAAAGGTAGAGCCACGGGTCGTAACACATCTGAAATGTAACGTCCACTGTTCAATGTGCCGTCAGAGCGAACAAGGGGTGACCGAGACGTGTAACCAATGGCACCCCATACCATCACGCCAGGTGATACGCAAGTACGAATACACGCTTCCAATGTGCGTTCACCGCGATGTCGCCAAACACGGATGCGACAATCATGATGCTGTATACAGAATCTGGATTCATCCGAAAAAAAAATGACTTTTTGCCATTCGTGCACCCAGGTTAGTTGTTGAGTACACCATCACAGGCGCTCCTGTCTGTGATGCAGCGTCAAGGGTAACCGCAGCCACGGTCTCCCAGCTGATACTCCATGCTGCTGCAAACGACGGCGAACTGCTCGTGCAGATGGTTGTTGTCTTACAAACGTCCCCATCTGTTGACTCAGGGATCGAGACGTGGCTGCACGGTCCGTTACAGCCGTGCGGATAAGATGCCTGTCATCTCGACTGCTAGTGATACGAGGCCGTTGGGATCCAGCACGGCGTTTCGTATTACCCTCCTGAACCCACCGATTCCATGTTCTGCAAACAGTCATTGGATCTCGACCAACGCAAGCAGCAGTGTCGCGATACGATAAACTACAATCGCGATAGGCTACAATCCGACCTTTATCAAAGTCGGAAACGTGATGATACGCATTTCTCCTCGTTACACGAGGCATCACAACAACGTTTCACCAGGCAACGCCGGTCAACTGCTGTTTGTGTATAAGGAATCGGTTGGAAACTTTCCTCGTGTCAGCATGTTGTAGGTGTCGCTACCGGTGCCAACCTTGTGTGAATGCTCTGAATAGCTAATCATTTGCATATCGCAGCATCGTCTTCCTGTCGGTTAAACTTCGCGTCTTTAGCACGTCATCTTCGTGGTGTAGTAATTTTAATGGCCAGTAGTGTATATTACCGTCGCAAGTAAATGTGATGAACGGTTTTGAGCCGGCCGTTGTGACCGAGCGGTTCTAGACGCTTCAGTCCGGAACCGCGCTGCTGCTACGGTCGCAAGTTCGAATCCTGCCTCGGGCATGGATGTGTGTGATGTCCTTAGGTTAGTT
The DNA here is from genome assembly GCF_023898315.1 of Schistocerca nitens. Taxonomy (NCBI): domain Eukaryota; kingdom Metazoa; phylum Arthropoda; class Insecta; order Orthoptera; family Acrididae; genus Schistocerca; species Schistocerca nitens. Next base: position 863,739,051 of record NC_064616.1, on the reverse strand, counting down.
AGGTTTAAGTAATTCTAAGTTCTAGGGGACTGATGATCTCAGATGTTAAGTCCCATAGTGCTCAGAGCCATTTGAACCATTTTTTGATTTGAACCAATCGCTGTATGTCACAAGAAAGGAAATCAAGAGTCAAAACTTCCAATATGGTACGTAGGAGTGATAACATGTGGTACTTGTGTAGCCGGCCGCGGTGGTCTCGGGGTTCTAGGCGCGCAGTCCGGAACCGTGCGACTGCTACGGTCGCAGGTTCGAATCCTGCCTCGGGCATGGATGTGTGTGATGTCCTTAGGTTGGTTAGGTTTAAGTAGTTCTAAGTTCTAGGGGACTGATGACCACAGCAGTTGAGTCCCATAGTGCTCAGAGCCATTTGAACCATTTTTTTTGGTACTTGTGTAGAACAAATAGGTGATACGTACGTCAGGAGGTCCTTTCCTTACACCTCGCTGTGGCAAACGAACGCTACCGCATGACAAATATTTCAATATTTCAATGTGAATGACGGATCCATGATCGAAGCCACTGAGCTGTCCTGACCGACCCATTCAGCTGCTTCTCCTTCTGCACTGGCAACACAACACTCCCCTCCTCTTTTATACTGGCGGATCTGCCTTCGTGGCATCTAACGGTCGATCGTACTGCATTAGATAGGTGTGTCAGGATACTTCTGATCGTGTGGTGTTAATCAATCATAATTTCCTCACGCTGGATGCCAGACATAAAGAAATTTCACTATAGCATTTCCTATGTCCTGCTTCTAAGCGCCGTTACAGAATCCTGAATCCTGTTATACGAGGTGCATTCAAGTTCTAAGGCCTCCAATTTTTTTTCTCCGGACTGGAAAGAGATAGAAACATGCGCATTGTTTTAAAATGAGGCCGCGTTCATTGTCAATACGTCCCAGAGATGGCAGCACCGTATGGCAGATGGAATTTTACCGCCAGCAGCGAGAATGAGAACTGTTTTAAATACTTAAAATGGCGACGTTTTCCTTACTTGAACAGCGTGCAATCATTTGTTTTCTGAATTTGCGTGGTGTGAAACCAATTGAAATTCATTGACAGTTGAAGGAGACATGTGGTGATGGAGTTATGGATGTGTCGAAAGTGTGTTCGTGGGTGCGACAGTTTAATGAAGGCAGAACATCGTGTGACAACAAACCGAAACAACCTCGGGCTCACACAAGCCGGTCTGACGACATGATCGAGAAAGTGGAGACAATTGTTTTGGGGGATCGCTGAATGACTGTTGAACAGATCGCCTCCAGAGTTGGCATTTCTGTGGGTTCTGTGCACACAATCCTGCATGACGACCTGAAAATGCGAAAAGTGTCATCCAGGTGGGTGCCACGAATGCTGGCGGACGACCACATGGCTGCCCGTGTGGCATGTTGCCGAGAAATGTTGACGCGCAACGACAGCACAAATGGGACTTTCTTTTCGTCGGTTGTGACAATGGATGAGACGTGGATGCCATTTTTCAGTCCAGAAACAAAGCGCCAGTCAGCTCAATGGAAACACACAGATTCACCGCCACCAAAAAAATTTCGGGTAACCGCCAGTGATGAAAAAATAATGGTGTCCATGTTCTGGGACAGCGAGGGCGTAATCCTTACCCATTGCGTTCCAAAGGGCACTACGGTAACAGGTGCATCCTACGAAAATGTTTTGAAGAACAAATTCCTTCCTGCACTGCAACAAAAACGTCCGGGAAGGGCTGTGCGTGTGCTGTTCCACCAAGACAACGCACCCGCACATCGAGCTAAGGTTAGCAACAGTTTCTTCTTGATAACAACTTTGAAGTGATTCCTCATGCTCCCTACTTACCTGACCTGGCTCCTAGTGACTTTTGGCTTTTTCCAACAATGAAAGACACTCTCCGTGGCCGCACATTCACCAGCCGTGCTGCTATTGCCTCAGGAATTTTCCAGTGGTCAAAACAGACTCCTAAAGAAGCCTTCGCCGCTGCCATGGAATCGTGGTGTCAGCGTTGTGAAAAATGTGTACGTCTGCAGGACGATTACGTCGAGAAGTAACGCCAGTTTCATCGATTTCGGGTGAGTAGTTAATTAGAAAAAAAAATCGGAGGCCTTAGAACTTGAATGCACCTCGTATTGAAAGAAAGACTCGGGTTTAACATCCCACAGACAATGAATTTATTAGAATGACGCACAAGATCGGCTTAGACAAGAATGGGCAAGAAAAATGGTTGTGTCTTTTTTTTCAAATGCCTTAATGACCGAACTGGAATTTGAATGGCTTCCTCCCCAACTGTGAACCCTGTGTGCTACAACTGTTTAAACTCGCCCGACGATACGCTGTGTAGAATAGTTCTTCACAGACTTGTGAGTGTTCCGTTTCAACACCATTCGCTTGTAAGGGTGGTTTTTCTAAAGTTAGTGAACTGTGGTTGATTCTTTTATGGTTCTAGACACCTTACTGTCTAATTATTAATGATTCTGGTACGGAATCGATATTTTGAGCACCCTGTCGCCTTCCCTTATTTGCTTTCATATTGAAGTTTTGTCCCGAAAGTTTTTCAGTTGGTGGAAATGGTAGAAGAAATCGGTACCGTCTTTGTTGACGAAACTATGCAGATATTCGCTCCGAGTGGTTTCGGAGAGACGCAAAAACTGATTTGGGGACGGACAAACAGAATTTCGAAGCCTAAACCACGAACAGAGAGTTGTGACGTCTACGTTCTTGCGCTAACGGACCTTTGAAATATTGGTGTACAATCCCGTAATTTTGTTCATTTGCTCTTTTATGAACAATTACAACATACCTGTTTCAAATCTTCCACCAACGTCAAAGATGGAAATTGCTATAATCTGTAAAAAGTTTTTATTTTTGTTGAAAAAATTTAATAGGTACGTCGTATTCGTTGTCTGCTCTACCCTAATGCTGGAGTGCTATTTACGTCAGTTAGTTGCTGAAGCGAGACCATGAGTTATTTATCGTGCGATATTTGAAAAACCGAGAGAGTGCTGCGTTCGTAGTTATTTCTCCGTCAACAGGAAGATAAACATTACAAAAACAGAAACAATAGGGTAGTGGCAGGCTTGCCGAGAGATAAAGGTGGTAAGGTCAGTGACGGAATAACTGCGATTACGCGCACATGCGCTGTCAGAAAAAGCAGCATTTTCATGTGTCATTTTTCTCATAGTCTTTCTGTATAGCCTGAGGGAAACTGTCAGTGTTCACGGCACTGGAAAGAGCTGGTAAACTCGTACTGCTTACAGCTGTTACATCTCGTAGCTCTCAAGTTCATCTTCTAGAAATTCATGGTAACGATTTTAAGAACAAACGGGGAAAGGACGAGGGGTTTGTTTGCATTGTAGTATCAGATACGCGTCAAGAGATGGCACCAGCTGCGTGCCAACCCAAGGCCACCCGGTTGCCCGTAGGTAACTCGTGCCCCGTCCGCTAGGAGAACTTATTAGCTGGTCGGTGGTCGCCCTCCGTTTGTTGTTACCTGTTCGGCGGCCCTCTTAGGCGAAGAGTATTTACTGACTGCGGTAAGACGTCAGCATTTAAACCCAATTTCTGACGTCGCTGTCACGTACCATTCATTGTTTAAATAGTTCATATTAAGCAAAAGGTAATACGAACATAATTAAATTAAACGCGTCATTAGGATTATACATCTAACTATTTTCCGACTACTAAACGCAGGCCTTTAAAGTGCACGAGAATTCATGTTTCGCGCATGTCAAAATGCACGCAAACCTGTGCGAAGTGATAACCTGTGTACGAGATCACTTTTATTTGGAACATGACCTTCTCTGTACATACAGCACACTATAAGGCTTACTCGAATTCTACGGACAGACAGTTATACAGACATGCAGAAGTCCTAAGCATTTTTGGGTATAACAGAATTCTCCCAATGAAGATACAAATTGTTTGTGAAGGTTTCTGTTGGTCATTAAAATTATTCCCACATATTTGCCTAAACACAGAATTGTTTCACTATCTAGTACAATCCGAAACCACTCGGTACACAGCCGGCCGAAGTGGAATAGCCAGCACGGTAGCTCAGCGTGTTCGGTCAGAGGGTTAGCACCCCTCTGTAATAAAAAAACTGAGCTAATCGATCAACAACGAACTTAAACGGATGTCTTACGATGTCCGCCCTGAGCAGATGCAACGAACAAAAGTGAACAAAATCAGAATTAAAAAAAAAAAAAAAAAGTGGCCGTGCGGTTAAAGGCGCTGCAGTCTGGAACCGCAAGACCGCTACGGTCGCAGGTTCGAATCCTGCCTCGGGCATGGATGTTTGTGATGTCCTTAGGTTAGTTAGGTTTAACTAGTTCTAAGTTCTAGGGGACTAATGACCTCAGCAGTTGAGTCCCATAGTGCTCAGAGCCATTTTTGAACTCGGTACACACAACACGATTTTGCGACACCGTCCTCGTCATTACGAAACAGATTCGGATTCAGCGACTATGCACTGACGTCAGCTGTTTGCGACACATGAAAATTTGTGTCGGATCGGGACTCGAACAGAATTTCCCGCTTATCATGAGCGGTAGCCTTAACCACTATTTTTTAACCACTTCGGATATTCGATCTCGCCTCCACACCCGATCCAAAATTCCATACGTCCGTAGTCACAACCCTTAGGCTTGCACAATTCGTGAGTCATGCACAGGGAGACAGATATTATATTGTCATTTTAGCCCGTTGTGGCTTGGATATATCACTGACGATTACAATGTCTGTGAAGATACAGACACCGTGTAAGCTCAGTCATTGTAACCTTCAGCATCCCGTCATTCTTCCAAAGGTCACAATTTAAATCCTCTAAGCATTTCTCTTACATCTTCGTAGCCGGCCGCGGTGGTCTCGCGGTTCTAGGCGCGCAGTCCGGAACCGTGGGACTGCTACGGTCGCAGGTTCGAATCCTGCCTCGGGCATGGATGTGTGCGATGTCCTTAGGTTAGTTAGGTTTAAGTAGTTCTAAGTTCTAGGGGACTGATGACCACAGCAGTTGAGTCCCATAGTGCTCAGAGCCATTTGAACATCTTCGTATGAGCCGTATCGATCACTAGCATGATTTATAATGACTCCAAACAATCTACATCTACACCTACAACTACATGGATACTCTGCAAATCACATTTAGGTGCCTGGAAGAGGGTTCATCGAGCCACATTCACAATAATTCTCTTTTATTCTACTCTTTACCAGGTTGCGGAGAAAAACGAACACCTATATCTTTCCGTGCGAGCTCTGATTTCCCTTATTTTATTATGATGATCGTCTATCCCTATGTAGGTCGGCATCAACAAAATATTTTCGCGTTTGGAGGAGAAATTTGGCGGTTGAAATCTCATGAGAAGATTCTGCCGCAACGAAAAACTCCTTTGTTTCAAAGATGTCCACCCCAAATCCTGCATCATTTCAGTGACCCTCTCTCCCCTATTTCTCGATAATACAAAACGTTCTGCGCTTCTTTGAGCTTTCTCAATATACTCCGTCAATCTTATCTGCTAAGGAACCAACTCCGCGCAACGGCGCTCCAAAAGAGGACGGACAAGCGTAGTGTAGGCAGTCTCCTTAGTAGGTCTGTTACATTTTCTAAGTGTCCTGCCAATAAAACGCAGTCTTTGGTTAGCCTTCCCCACAACATTTTCTATGTGTTCCTTCCAACTTAAGTTGTTCGTAACTGTGATTCCTAGGTACTTAGTTGAATTTTCGGCCTTTAGATTTGACTGATTTATCGCATAACTGAAGTTTAACGGATTCCTTTTAGCTCTCATGTGGATGATCTCACACTTTTCGTTATTCAGGGTCAATTGCCAGTTTTCGAACCATACCAAATCTTTTCGAAATCGTTTTGTAATTTGTTTTGATCGTCTGATGACCTCATTAGTCGACAAACGACAGCGTCATCCTCAAATAACCGGCTGCTCCTAAATTGTTTATATAGATAGGGAACAGCGAAGGGCCTATAACACTACCTTGGGGAACGTCATAAATCGCTCTTCTTTCACTCGATAACTTTCCATCAATTACTACGAATGAAAGGCCGGCCGCGGTGGTCTAGCGGTTCTAGGCGCTCAGTCTGGAGCCGCGCGACTGCTACGGTCGCAGGTTCGAATCCTGCCTCGGGCATGGATGTGTGTGATGTCCTTAGGTTAGTTAGGTTTAAGTAGTTCTAAGTTCTAGGGGACTGATGACCATAGATGTTAAGTCCCATAGTACTCAGAGCCAACTACGAATGAAAGGATATTCTATACTTTGTCACACTAGTGTTGGTATACGGATTTCTTCAGAAATGCTCTTCATTTATCAGAATCCTAACAAATAAAAAGTCTTGCCTTCAAATTGTCCGTTACAGGTTTCACGTGGGTGCCCCAGGCCATGTCGTTTCGTAGTATCACGCCTGGATATTGAAACAATGTGACGCACTCCAGTAGCTAAGTAACAGAAATTTAATCACATACTATGGGGCTTTTTCTGGTATCTGTTTCAGCATTGTCTCGCATTTACGAAAATTTAAACAGAGCTGAAATTCAGTTCACCAAGATATTTCCTGTCAGAGAGGTCACAGTTCGTAGTAATTGACGGAAAGTCATCGAGTAAAACAGAAGTGATTTATGGCGTTCCCCAAGGTAGTGTTATAGGCCCTTTGCTGTTCCTCATCTATATAAACGATTTGGGAGACAATCTGAGCAGCCGTCTTCGGTTGTTTGCAGATGAAGCCGTCGTTTATCGACTAATAAAGTCATCAGAAGATCCAAACAAACTGCAAAACGATTTGCCGGCCGGTGTGGCCGTGCGGGTCTAGGTTCTTCAGTCTGCAACCGCGTAACCGCTACGGTCGCAGGTTCGAATCCTGCCTCGGGCATGGATGTGTGTGATGTCCTTAGGTTAGTTAGGTTTAAGTAGTTCTACGTTCTAGGGGACTGATGACCTCAGAAGTTAAGTCTCATAGTGCTCAGAGCCATTTTTGAAACTTCGGTTACACGATAAATCAGTCTAATCTAAAAGCCGTAAATTCAACTAAATACCTAGGTATTACAATTACGAACAACTTAAATTGGAAGGAACACATAGAGAATGTTGTGGGGAAGGCTAACCAAAGACTGCGTTTTTTTGGCTGGTCACTTAGAAAATGTAACAGATCTACTATGGAGACTGCCTACATTACGCTTGTCCGTCCTCTTTTTGAATACTGCTGCACGGTGTGGGATCCTTACCAGATAGGACTGACGGAGTACATCGAAAAAGTTCAAAGAACGGCAGTACGTTTTGTATTATCGTGAAATGTGGGGGAGAGTGTCACAGAAATGATACAGGATTTGGGATGGACATCATTAAAAGAAAGGCGTTTTTCGTTGCGATGGAATCTTCTCACGAAATTCCAATCACCAACTTTCCACTCCGAATGCGAAAATATTTTGTTGACACCGACTTACATAGGGAGGAACTATCACCAAGATAAAATAAGGGAAATCAGAGCTCGTACGGAAAGATATAGGTGTTCATTCTTTCCGCGCGCTATACGAGATAGGAATAATAGAGAATTGTGAAGGTGGTTCGATGAACCCTCTGCCAGGCACTTAAATGTGATTTGCAGAGTATCCATGTAGATGTAGATGTAGATCTAAGTCATTCAGCATTTGCTTACAATCACCCAGTGACGATACTTTCCTACAGCCAACAGAATTTCCAGGGAATAATTAATGTGTCCGAGTCTATCTGATAAATCGCTTATAAACTGGGTGATTCTGTGGTTATGTTACCGACTTTCAGGGATGATGGAGAAGGACAAATGTATCCATCTGAGGTAAGGTGCCCTAGACCCAAAAAGGATGAGTCGAAAGTTATAAGCGAAAATCGTTCTGATACTTCTGCGAGCAAGCTCTTTGCTTTCCATATTTTAGGAGAAGGCAACATGGATCAGAACAAGAAAAAAATAGTGTAGTCAATATGGGCTCTAAAATGCATAGTTTAAAAACTACAAGAGTTTGTTCTGTAGAAGAGATATGTTTCACACTAGCTAAGACGACCAAGTGCTCATAGCTGTTCACATATGCACTTTAGAGTCCATGTTTCCTGGACATTTTTTCTTGTTTTGGCACATATTACCTCCTTCCAAAATATGGAAAGCAAAGATATTGCAGTATAAGAGGCCCACTGTCGGAGGTATTGGAACGATTTTCACTTATAACATTCGCATCCGACTCGGTCGTTTCCGGGCCAACTTACCTCAAAGTAATACATTCATCCTTCTCCATCATCACCGAAAGTATGTAGCACCATCGAGGAATCACCCTCCGTGTTCATAATATTAGCGGCCTTACCACTCTTCTTCGGCCGCACTCAGTATTCATTTTATTCCTGTTGGCAATTCGATATCAGTTATGACGTAACGATCTCTATATTCAAAAATACTTTGAGACTACCACATTTTTGAGATAGCAGTCCATATGAACGTATAGTATACAGTAATCTGACTGGAAGTGTCTGTAATGACTTTACGAAAATTCCTGTTCACCTGCATCTACCGTTTCCAAGACAAAAACATTCTACTTCAGAACAGTGGAATTTCCTGAGACCACGTTGGTTCTCTGATGGGAGCTTCTTTTCGTCCCTGTGGTTGAGTTTGGAATATTATATAAGATCCAATAACAGACCGACGGAGATATGTTGGTCTATAAATCTGAACTTTTATTCTTTTCCCCGTCTTATAAACAAGAGAAACATGTGTTCCTTTTTAGTCCTATAGGACAATTCGCTGCGTGAGAGATTCCCGATTAATGATAATAATCTCCGGGGTACATTCAACGAAAAATCTAGTATCAGTTCCATCAGGTCCCGGTATCTTGTTCGCGTCGTTCACTGTCAGCTGCGCACACTGTCGACTATTCCTTAATTTAAATAATTAAAAGTAATATTCATTAAATAGTAAAATCGAGCATTAAAACACGTCTGCATCTCCCAACACATATGAAACACACACACTTACTATTGAAGCGGTAATTGTTCGTAAAACACTCTAAAACACGAAAATATTCAAAATAAAATTTGAAGGTAGACTTTAAATATACAGACCTATGTTGATACTTGATTATACAGTATATAAGAAGAACTAGCCACTATGCGAAACAGACTAATCTTATCGCTATGCCGGCCAGAGTGGCCGTGCGGTTCTAAGCGCTACAGTCTGGAGCCGAGCGGCCGCTACGGTCGTAGGTTCGAATCCTGCCTCGGGCATGGATGTGTGTGATGTCCTTAGGTTAGTTAGGTTTAACTAGTTCTAAGTTCTAGGCGACTGATGACCTCAGAAGTTAAGTCGCATAGTGCTCAGAGCCATTTGAACCATTTCTTATCGCTACAACTTTATAAACCAGCACCGTAGCCGAGATTGCCAACGAACGTCTGTGCGGTGGCGCTGGACGAGGGGCTAGCCTATTGCCTGCCGGTATTTGGCTGGAAAGGAGGTGAGACGCTGTGGTGGACAGTTCCTCATGGCCAGATCTTACATCATTGTCCTGGAGTAGATTCTAAACTTCTCCGTAGTGGCTGGTGTGGAGATCCTATCCGCAGATCTAAGCACAATAGATGAATACTTCAAAAAGTGGAGACTGCTACCAAATCCAACGAAGACTGACGTCAGCTGCTCTCATCTTAACAACAGAATGGCCAATGCGAAGTTGAATGTCACCTTTAATGGTCAGGTCCTTTACCACCAAGACTCGCCAAAATATCTAGGAGTGACTCTTGATAGGGCCCGTATCTCGTGGTCGCGCGGTAGCGTTCTCGCTTCCCACGCCCGGGTTCCCGGGTTCGATTCCCGGCGGGGTCAGGGATTTTCTCTGCCTCGTGATGGCTGGGTGTTGTGTGCTGTCCTTAGGTTAGTTAGGTTTAAGTAGTTCTAAGTTCTAGGGGACTTATGACCACAGCAGTTGAGTCCCATAGTGCTCAGAGCCATTTGACTCTTGATAGAACCCTCTCTTACAGGAAGCACATAGAAAACACCGCAACAAAGCTGAGATCACGCAATAATATCACACAGAAGCTGAGTGGTACCTCATGGGGCGCGAGAGCTACGATACTGCGATGCGCTGCCTTAGGGCTGCTCTGTTCTGTTGCTGAATACTGTGCCCCAGCGTGGCTCAATAGCACATATGCGAGAAAAGTTGACGTGGAGCTAAATGCAGCAAGGAGGACAATAACAGACTGCATCAAATCTACTCCTGTATACTGGTTACCACCTCTAAGCAACGTTGAGCCACCAGACCTCCGAAGATAGAATGCCCTCCTCAAGGAATACCAAAAATTACTTAACATCCCCAAGCTTCCAATGCACTCCAAATGAACCGATTAAAATCCTGCCAGCCATCTGTCCTACTGGCAGAATCGCTACAGGCAGCTATTTTCAGTATCAACAAAATGTGGACGGAAATGTGGAACACTGTAAGTAGGCTGTTTATGTTTTCTTATTGGTAACGCCACGTAGCGCTCCTTATGAAAATGACTGGCTGTGCTGTGTGCAGTCTGTGGCTGGTTTGCATTGTTGTAATATTCGCCATTGTAGTGTTGGGCAGCTGCATGTGAACAGCGCGTAGCGTTGCGCAGTTGGAGGTGAGCCGCCAGCAGTGGTGGATGTGGGGAGAGAAATGGCGGAGTTTTGATATTTGTAAGGATGGATGTTATGAACTCCTATATATATTATGAGTTTTCAACACTATTAAGGTAAATACATTGTTTGTTCTCTATTAAAATCTTTCATTTGCTAACTATGCCTATCAGTAGTTAGTGCCTTCCGCAGTTTGAATCTTTTATTTAGCTGGCAGTAGTGGCGCTCGCTGTATTGCAGTAGTTCGAGTAACCAAGATTTTAGTGAGGTAAGTGATTTGTGAAAGGTATAGGTTGATGTTATAGTCAGGGCCATTCTTTTGTAGGGATTTTTGAAAGTCAGATTGCGTTGCGCTAAAAATATTGTGTGTCAGTTTAAGCACAGTCTTGTATCATTGTACAAAGGGGACGTTTCATTTGTCGACCCTTAGCCGAGGATACCTCACTGGAATCTTCCGATTTTTTCTTGTAGTTTGTGTAATTAGTGTAGCTTTTGTTTATTGCTAGCGCGTAATTGTAGAGAGAATCTCCTTTGTAGTTGCAGTCTTTCATTGTTGTACAGTAAAGCAGTTGTGGCATGCATGTAGATTTGCACCAAGTATTTCGCAGCTGCGCTTGCAATTAACTACATATTATTTTCAGTGCTATGTTAATGTGTTTTCTTATTTTTGCTCTTCAAATTGTGCTTTTCTGTGTTATCGTGTGAAATATTGTGACAATAATGGTGTGTGAAAAACGTAACACCAGGCTCCAAAGTAAACTGAGAAATAATAGTGACGACGAGCGTAGCTTACCAGCACCACTGTGTAATGAATTAACAGACATTCAAAGTAATAATTTGGTAATTCTGCATAGGGAAATGGAGCGGGCGGCAAATAATGGCCTAGACAGTGAAACAATTAGTGAACAGGGAAGCATTATCGATCGATCGGTCGCCAACAGCTCGTCTCAGGAATCCGAAATGACAGGACACAGTCTTGCAAATACTGTAGACTCAGGTTTTGGGGCCTCACCGTTTTCTCAAATAAGTCAAAACACATTTTCTGCTTGTTAAAATGTGAATGCTGCCGGTGCAAATGCACTGCCGAAATGCATAGAGGAACAGATTCCAGACACTAATACATTATTACTGCAATTAATGCAGCAAATGAACCAAAATCAGAGACAAACACAGCAACAGTTAGACACAATGGAACAAAATCTTCAAAAGTTAGACACGATGGAAGAAAATCTTCAAAAGTTAGACACAATGGAACAACACCACAGACTGCACACAGCACGGCCAGTGATTTTCATAAGGAGCGCTACGTGGCGTTACCAATAAGAAAACATAAACAGCCTACTTACAACACTATTGCCGATGAGAAACATCAGACCCCCCAAAGGCCTGACAGAAGACTAGCCGGTATGGAACTAACGCGACGTCCCTGGAAAATAATTAATCGGTTCCGCACAGGCCACGGCATCTGTGCTCAAAACGTCTACCGATGGGGAAGGGCTACATCTTCTCCGTGTGACTGTGGACATGGACACCAGACGATCCATCACATTGTAACAAACTGTAGCAGAAGAGCCTACCATGGGAACTTAGAAGATTTCTTTGAAGTGACAGAGGTAGCCCTTGAATGGATCGACAAATTAGATATTAATTTATAGTCTTATTTTTTAATTTATAAATTATGAAATTAATATATTTTTGTAAAATTTTGAAAAACTATGTAATCCTCAATTGCTAGTCGCTGTTCGTATGTAATGCCATATGCTAAATAAATAAATAAATGTCACACTACATGGGAGATTCGCCAGTCTTATGGAGACGGCTAGGTCGACCGTCCAGTGACTGTTACTCAATAGGTGTAGGCTATGTGGCAGCATCGCATTTTACCCTCTCCCTTGCTTTTTTCTATAACAACACAAAAACGAAACCATTTATCGAAGTCATCAACTGTACACGATATGAAAGGTCGGAGAAAGGCAACGCAAACCATCTCCACTAGTACCTTGCCTAGGATGATGTGGGATTCCGCTTCTGTCCAATATTCATATCTTACGTGTGGTACTGAGTTAGATTTAGAGTTATGGAAAGAAGCACTGCCAATATGACAATGTTTAAAACAGGCACTGTATTCTTCTGTAATACGAGGGTCGTTCAATAAGTAATGACCCACATTTTTTTTCTCACACATATTTATTGTTAACAGTCAGAATCTGGTGACAATATACATCAACATGTCTTGTCCAGCCGGCCGGGGTGGCCGAGCGGTTCTAGGCGCTACAGTCTGGTACCGCGCGACCGCTACGGTCGCAGGTTCGAATCCTGCCTCGAGCATGGATGTGTGTGGTGTCCTTAGGTTAGTTAGGTTTAAATAGTTCTATGTTCTAGGGGACTGATGACCTCAGATGTTAAGTCCCATACTGCTCAGAGCCATTTGAACCATTTTTTTGTCTTTTCCATGTCCTGTTCTTCTACGTAGTCTCTATCAAGTTCTATAGCCGTACGCCAACGTTGTGGAATAGCATGTATTCCCCGCTGGCAAAATCTCTGGTCCTGTAGGTGTAGCCATGTTCTTATTGCATGAGTGACACTATCGTCACCTTCCGTAGAGAAGCTTTAAGCGGCCCAAAGAGATAGAAGTCCGAGGGTGCCAGGACTGGACTGTAGGCTGTATGAGGCAATGATGTCTCACCCAATTTGGCGATGTGTTCCCGGGTTCTCAGACTTGTGTGGCAGCGTGCATTATCGTGTTGGAGTAAGATCTCTGCTGGATTCTTGTCGGATCGAACACGTTGGAAACGGTCCTTGAGTTTATTCAGAATCTTCACGTATGCCTCTGAATTGATGGTTGACCCTCTTGACATCCCATATACGAGAGTGACGTCATCTCAGTCCCGAAGACTGTCACCATTACTTTTCTGGCAGAGGGGGTTGTCTTGAATTCCTTCTTCCGTGATGAATGAGGATAATGCTATTCCATGGACTGCCGTTTTGTTTCCGGCGCAAAGTGGTGCACTCAGCTTTCGTCTCCCGTAACGATCTGTGACAGAAAGGCGTTTTCGTCGGTCTCAAAACGCTCCAACAATTCAGATGAAACGGCCTTTCTTTGAATCTTGTGGTCAGATGTGAGTATTCGTGGAACCCATCGTGAGCACCTCTTTGAATATCCGAGAGCCTCGATCATTGCAGACGCACTTCCAATGCTGACCGCCAGCTGTAGAACCAATTGTCGAGTTGTGATTCGTCGGTCGGCACGAATAATGGCATCCGCACGATTCTGGAGTAATGGCTGTGACTGGACGTCCCGAGCGTGGCTGATCATGGAGCTCTGTCTCTGCATTTCCTGAGGATAGAACTTTCTTTACCCACCTCTCTACTGTACTTCTATCAACTGCAGCATCGCCAGACACTGCACACAAACTTTTATGGACGTTTACCACAGTTTCTATTTCTGCACACTAGAGGCCGCCCGGGGTGACAAAGCGGTTCCAGGTGCTTGAGTCTGGAACCCCGCGACCGCTACGGTCGCAGGTTCGGATCCTGCCTCGGGCATGGATGTTTGTGATGTCCTTAGGTTAGTTAGGTTTAAGTAGTTCTAAGTTCTAGGGGACTGATGACCTCAGATGTTTAGCCCCATAGTGCTCAGAGCCATTTGAACCATTTTTGCAAACAAGAATTCAATAACAGCATGCTGTTTGTAACATGAGTCGTATGTAGACGCCATTTTGACGCTGTACTACGGCTCTGCCATCTGCCAGAACGGTTCGAAACTTCACCGGCTCACAGAACAAACATCAAATGAGAAGCATCAACAAGGACGTTTGTCTATGTATATTAATGGCTTTTTTAAAAAAAATGTGGGGCATTACTTACGGAACGACCCTCGTAATATAAGGTTCCGAGGATGCCCTCATTTAAGCTAATTGCTGTCCCGGTGGCAGCTCATAAAGCGCAATAAGTTGAAACATGTTCCACTGAAAGCGGAATCCGGAATCCATTCGTTAAAGGAATATGAGCATTACGCAAACGTTTCTTCTTCGGGGCTGGTTAGTTGTAGCACTGGGTTTTGTGGAAATTTTATATAAAATGTTTCGAAACACCTTCCGTAATACCCTTTTTATTCAGACATAACCTCTAATACTGAAATGCCACAGATGTCACTTACTGCCTCAACAGATGCGAAAATGGTATCTGTTTTGAGACATTTCGCACAAACTTTTGAAACTGGATCAGCAAGGTGAACTGCTTCTAAATTCGCCATTACGATTAATAGGGTCCGTGCTCTTGTTGTAAGCTTCACAAGTCACTAGAATCTAAAACAGTTGACAGCAAAATCCCACGAGCATCTAGGTGAATTCAGGTCCACAGCAGAGCTCTGCATTCCTAAGTGAGCTTGAAGGGGAAGTCACCTTGCTCTAACGGCTAAACTTGAGTAAAAATGAATTTAAAAGACGGAGACATGTATGTTCTACCACGCGTCAAGTTCACTTACCGGTAAAACTCTGCATTTACGTACAGTCTGTGTACAATCGATGTCAGCCGATCAACGAATCAAAAACCTACAGAAGCTCTAGTCGCTGAATGAATGGTACCGTGAAACAGACAATAAACAGTACTGACGTCTTACTGAGTTTTTAAGTTTGAAAACTGAAAACAGCAGAGCACGCTACATGACTGATATTTCATCATCCATCTTCACTCTGTGATCTACAATCAACTGCGTGCACCTCTATATAGCGCTGTGCAAAAGAAGCTGATATTCCTGCCGCGTCATTTGACAATCTGATCGCTGTGACTTTTCATGCTGCATTGCGCCATCTATCATGTCCATATGTTACCCTTGTCAAGTGTGCATACTGTTCCGTTCCAATGTGTTTTAATAATTTCATTGAAGTTCCACAGTCGCACTTCCATTACGAATAAGGGAAGAACGCCCTACAACACAGCAAATTACATTTTGGAAAATATGACTCTGGAAGTACTGCATGTGTTAATACATACAGTTACAAGTAAATATTTATCTTTTTGCCAAATAATACGTCATTTATAACTGTTTTAATCTGCTGGTTGTAACTATCTTTTACAGAGTATTGTTTCTTAAGAGGCTTGTGCTTCTGTAATCATTAGATTAGTTAGCCTTCACAATTGATGGTAGATATGTGCTGAGTTTTATAGATAAATGTCTTAGATGAGGTAGAAAAAACACCTCTCCACATATTAAAATCATTTTTCTTTGGTTTTAGCCTTTCGGTTGGGGTGTGGTAGGTGCCCTAGAAAATTCTCACTATCGACTGTTTCCCCTCAGCAACTATTAATTTCACAACTATGTACCTCATTTGGGTTTGAGATTTTTATTCTTTCCTTTACGAAGCACCCAGCCAGCGCAATGCAGAGGGTGCTTAGTACCAATATTTGTCACGTTCTACAGTTACTTTCTCGTATGGCTTGAGTGAGACGCTTCATCTATTTAATTTTATTCTCGTGACCCGTAAGAGTGATATGCGATAGACAGATTTAAAATGTGCCAGTGTGAAAGGAATGATTGCCGAACTTCTTTACAGAAGCAGTAGTCTATATGCATCCACGCACTGCAAGATCGCCACATTGCACTAAGCGTGAACTGTTTACCTCTACGTAGAAACGCTTTGTTTAGTGAAATATTTGCAAGATTGTGTCAGACTACACAGTGCAAAAGTGTAATGTTACACAACAGCTCCGTACCAATGACGCAAATGAATCTTTGAGACGCCAATATCGTCAGTTGACGACTGATATATTAATAGTGTATCACACGACTAACACACCAGAGTAACGGACGTAAAACTATCACAATCTCGTGCAGACTATAGTGCCAAACATAACAAACGAAGCACAGCTCCTTGTGAACAGGAGACACCACTGGACATCAAATTTCTGCCCTCCTCCCCCCTCTCCTACCCAAGCACCCTACCAGCCGCCAGTGAACGAAACGGTATTCTACGTTAATTTATATCAAGACATTTAATCTTGAAATAACATAAATCTGTACGCAGAAACGCCCGATGATGAGCAAAGCATGCTTGAAACGCGTTGTAATGTCTTAAATTAAACATAAACTAAGTAACTGTGCCTGATATCAGAAAAAAGCAAATAATTATTCCACATACTCACGTTTCTTAAACTTAACCAGCAAGACTACACTTAACTACGTCTACTACATGTGAGACATCGTGTGTCAATTTTCTACATTTCACATAAATTTACTACATTTCACATAAATTTTGTACATTTCACATAAATTTTCTCAGCATGTTATAGTCTTAGGTGGAGATTTCAATTTACCAAATATAGACTGGGACACTCAGATGTTTAGGACGGGTGGTAGGGACAGAGCATTGAGTGACATTATACTGAGTGCACTATCCGAAAATTACCTCGAGCAATTAAACAGAGAACCGACTCGTGGAGATAACATCTTGGACCTACTGATAACAAACAGACCCGAACTTTTCGACTCTGTATGTGCAGAACAGGGAATCAGTGATCATAAGGCCGTTTCAGCATCCCTGAATATGGAAGTTAATAGGAATACAAAAAAAAGGGAGGAAGGTTTATCCGTTTAGCAAGAGTAATAGAAGGCAGATTTCAGGCTACCTAACAGATCAAACCGAAAATTTCTGTTCCGACACTGACAATGTTGAGTGTTTATGGAAAAAGTTCAAGGCAATTGTAAAATGCGTTTTAGACAGGTATGTGCCGAGTAAAACTGTGAGGGACGGGAAAAACCCACCGTGGTACAACAACAAAGTTAGGAAGCTACTGCGAAAGCAAAGAGAGCTTCACTCCAAGTTTAAACGCAGCCAAAACCTCTCAGACAAACATAAGCTAAACGATGTCAAAGTTAGCGTAAGGAGGGCTATGCGTGAAGCGTTCAGTGAATTCGAAAGTAAAATTCTATGTACCGACTTGACAGAAAATCCTAGGAAGTTCTGGTCTTACGTTAAATCAGTAAGTGGCTCGAAACAGCATATCCAGACACTCCGGGAAGATGATGGCATTGAAACAGAGGATGACACGCGTAAAGCTGAAATACTAAACACCTTTTTCCAAAGCTGTTTCACAGAGGAAGAACGCACTGCAGTTCCTTCTCTAAATCCTCGCACAAACGAAAAAATGGCTGACATCGAAATAAGTGTCCAAGGAATAGAAAAGCAACTGGAATCACTCAACAGAGGAAAGTCCACTGGACCTGACGGGATACCAATTCGACTCTACACAGAGTACGCGAAAGAATTTGCCCCCCTTCTAACAGCCGTGTACCGCAAGTCTCTAGAGGAACGGAGGGTTCCAAATGATTGGAAAAGAGCACAGGTAGTCCCAGTCTTCAAGAAGGGTCGTCGAGCAGATGCGCAAAACTATAGACCTATATCTCTGAGGTCGATCTGTTGTAGAATTTTAGAACATGTTTTTTGCTCGAGTATCATGTCGTTTTTGGAAACCCAGAATCTACTCTGTAGGAATCAACATGGATTCCGGAAACAGCGATCGTGTGAGACCCAACTCGCTTTATTTGTTCACGAGCCCCAGAAAATATTAGATACTGGCTCCCAGGTAGATGCTATTTTTCTTGACTTCCGGAAGGCGTTCGATACAGTTCCGCACTGTCGCCTGATAAACAAAGTAAGAGCCTACGGAATATCAGACCAGTTGTGTGGCTGGATTGAAGAGTTTTTAGCAAACAGAACACAGCATGTTGTTATCAATGGAGAGACGTCTACAGACGTTAAAGTAACCTCTGGCGTGCCACAGGGGAGTGTTATGGGACCATTGCTTTTCACAATATATATAAATGACCTAGTAGATAGTGTCGGAAGTTCCATGCGGCTTTTCGCGGATGATGCTGTAGTATACAGAGAAGTTGCAGCGTTAGAAAATTGTAGCGAAATGCAGGAAGATCTGCAGCGGATAGGCACTTGGTGCAGGGAGTGGCAACTGTCCCTTAACATAGACAAATGTAATGTATTGCGAATACACAGAAAGAAGGATCCTTTATTGTATGATTATATGATAGCGGAACAAACACTGGTAGCAGTTACTTCTGTAAAATATCTGGGAGTATGCGTGCGGAACGATTTGAAGTGGAATGATCATATAAAATTAATTGTTGGTAAGGCGGGTACCAGGTTGAGATTCATTGGGAGAGTGCTTAGAAAATGTAGTCCATCAACAAAGGAGGTGGCTTACAAAACACTCGTTCGACCTATACTTGAGTATTGCTCATCAGTGTGGGATCCGTACCAGATCGGGTTGACGGAGGAGATAGAGAAGATCCAAAGAAGAGCGGCGCGTTTCGTCACAGGGTTATTTGGTAACCGTGATAGCGTTACGGAGATGTTTAATACACTCAAGTGGCAGACTCTGCAAGAGAGGCGCTCTGCATCGCGGTGTAGCTTGCTCGCCAGGTTTCGAGAGGGTGCGTTTCTGGATGAGGTATCGAATATATTGCTTCCCCCTACTTATACCTCCCGAGGAGATCACGAATGTAAAATTAGAGAGATTAGAGCGCGCACGGAGGCTTTCAGACAGTCGTTCTTCCCGCGAACCATACGCGACTGGAACAGGAAAGGGAGGTAATGACAGTGGCACGTAAAGTGCCCTCCGCCACACACCGTTGGGTGGCTTGCGGAGTATAAATGTAGATGTAGATTTAGATGTAGAATGTTTGGTGGTGGTGGTGGTGGTTAGTGTTTAACGTCCCGTCGACAACGAGGTCATTAGAGACGGAGCGCAAGCTCAGGTTAGGGAAGGATTGGGAAGGAAATCGACCGTGCCCTTTCAAAGGAACCATCCCGGCATTTGCCTAAAACGATTTAGGGAAATCACGGAAAACCTAAATCAGGATGGCTGGAGACGGGATTGAGCCGTCGTCCTCCCGAATGCGAGTCCAGTGTGCTAACCACTGCGCCACCTCGCTCGGTGAGTAATGTTTGCACCAATGTTTTTTTTTCCTGGGCCCGTGATTATTAATTGACGGAAGCATCTTTTCCTCCAATTTGCTCTACGACCCTGCAACAGACGGATGTTAGGCATATTGGTCCATAATTCTGTTTTCCCCTTTCTAGAAACAGAAGTCAGCTCTGATTTTTTTTCAGTCATGCGGAACTATTCGATGCTCTAGATATCTTGAAAAATATGAGTTAGAATAACGGACAACTGCGCAACATATTCGATGTAGAACCTAATTGGAATACCTAGTGAGGTGGCGCAGCGGTTAGCAAAATCCGTGTCCTGCCATTCAGATTTAGGTTTTCCGTGATTTTCCTAAATCGCTCCAGGCAAATACCGAGATGGTTCATTTGCTAGGGCGCGCCCCATTTCCTTCCCCATCCCTGAAACAATCCGAGCTTTTGCTCCGTCTCCAATGACCACCACGTTGACGGGACGTTAAAACATAAACCTCATTCCTTCCTTTTTTGACTGAATAGTCAAATTTACACCTAGAGAGCAGCATAAAGAAAGACCATTGCTGATCACTCGGCCATGACATATTCAACGATCACTGTGTCAGTTACGGCCGTCAGGTTCCGTTTGCTGGAAACTGGGCCACAAGAGCACCGTTCGACAGTTAATCTCTCACAATACCACCAAGGAACTGAAGGAATAAATGGTACGAAGTTGCATTTAGTGATGTGGGCGTGTTCCGCTTTGGAGTCAGTCACGGTTGTCTGCAAACTCTGTGTCGACCATGAGAACGGCAACTCCCGGAATCTATCAGTACCTACAGGACAAGCTTCGAGCATCTTGACGTGATTACAGCTTTCAAAGACCATATATACCTCTGAGAACTGAGATATCACCGAACAATACAGGGCATGTCTACAACATCATCTAAGTTATACTCTTGTCGTTAATACGACCTTAGAGAGATGTACTCGCCAGTAAGACACTTACGCATTACCCGACGTTGTTACACAGATATTAGTCAATTTCCCAGGTGAACACGATCGCCACCCCTATCCTCCATTGAAATGTGGCGTGGAACACTACATCGGAAAGTCTGCATCTACGTCTACATCTGCATCAACATCCATACTCTGCGAACGACTGTAAGTTGCATGGAAAATGGTACGTTCTATTGTACCAGCTATTAAAGCTTTTTCGCATTCCGTTCACGTATGGAGCGCGGAAAGAATCATTGTTTAAATGCCTCTATGCGTGCCGTAATTAATCAAATATTGTGCTCACGATCCATATGGGAGCGATATATAGGGAGTTTAGAGTCATCATTGAAAATCGGTTACTGAAACGTTGCTTTAAGGAGGCCTTCTCGGGGTAGTTTACGTCTGTCTTCAAGAGTCTGCCAACTGACTTCTTTCAACATCTGTGTAACACTTTCCCGCAGCTCAAACAGACTTGTGATCAATCGTGCTTCCCTTCTCAGTATACGCTCAAAATGCCCTGCTAGTCCTATCTGATACGGGTCCCACACACTTAAGCTATATTCTAGGATAGATCATACGAGTGATTTTTAAGCAATCTGCCGGCCGGTGTGGCCGTGCGGTTCTAGGCGCTACATTCTGGAGCCGCGCGACCGCTACGGTCGCAGGTTCGAATCCTGCCTCGGACATGGATGTGTGTGATGTCCTTAGGTTAGTTAGGTTTAAGTAGTTCTAAGGTCTAGGGGACTGAAGACCTCAGAACTTAAGTCCCATAGTGCTCAGAGCCATTTTTTAAGCAATCTAATTTGTAGACTAATTGCACTTTCCTAGCAGTCTCTCAATAAACTGAGGTCTGCTACCTGCGTTACCACTTTGAAATCTTATCAAGATCTGACTCAACATCGCCGGCCGGTGTGGCCGTGCGGTTCTAGGCGCTTCAGTCTGGAACCGCGTGACCGCTACGGTCGCAGGTTCGAATCCTGCCTCGGGCATGGATGTGTGTGATGTCCTTATGTTAGTTAGGTTTAAGTAGTTGTAAGTTCTAGGGGACTGATGACCAGAGATGTTAAGTCCCATAGTGCTCAGAGCCATTTGAACTATTTTACTCAACATCTGTGCAGTTACTATTAATATTGCCCGCAAGGTTATTAATATATAACATGAACAGAAAAGGACCCAACACACTTTACTGGGGTACATCCGAAGTTGCTACTACAGCTGTTGATGATTCTCCACCTGACCAAGAAATCCTGGTCCAGTCACATATTTTGCTTGATACCCCATGCGATCGTACTTTTGATTATAATCATAGATGTGGTACTGAGTCAAATGCTTTTCGGAAATCGAGAAATACTGCATCTACCTGAATCCCTTGATCCACGAATTTCAGTACGTCACTTGAGATAGGAGCGAGCTGGGTTTCACATGATCGATGTTTTCGAAATCCGTGGTTCAAAATGGTTCAAATGGCTCTGTGCACTATGAGACTTAACTTCTGAGGTCATCAGTCCCCTAGAACTTAGAACTACTTAAACCTAACTAACCTAAGGACATCACACATATCCATGCCCGAGGCAGGATTCGAACCTGCGACCGTAGGGGTCGCACGGTTCCAGACTGTAGCGCCTAGAACCGCTCGGCCACTCCGGCCGGCTAAATCCGTGCTGGTTGGCATGGAGGTCATTCTGCTCGAGATATTTCTTTATGTTTGAGCTCAGAATATGTTATAAGATTATGCAATAATTGGATGTCAAGGACTTCTGCAACACTTCCTGTTTACTCGTGCTTTCTTCCACCTGCTAGGTACGGTTTTTTTGTTTTTATAGTTAACAGAGGGATGAACTCAGCTGAAACTTGGATATAGAGTCTGATATAGAGTGCACCGCGCCCTGTGCTTTGTTGAATTTTATCAGATGAGATGGCTTTGTCATTGCCCCTGTAGGGCGATTACGGGACTGCATCAGGAAGCTACACAAGATACTCCCATTAAACCTTGGGTACAAGACAATCTGTCCGTAGCTGAATGATTCTGATTGTGAACGCATGTGTTGTACAGCCCATATAATATGCAAATAGAAAGTGGTACGTCTTCAACCGCGTGTGTTCGTTTTTCATTTTTGCCAGTACTTGATGCGAAGCGAACATTGTGCTGGTTCTACAGTTCCGCCTCAGGTGCACATTATACCAACTGTGTGTGAGGGAAACGCCCGCAATACTGGAGTGGCCAACAGATGGCCCACACAACGGCTTCCGTAGAGACGTTTAATTAGCTTCAGGGCGGGCGTGTTTTGCGTGGCGGCTGAGCGGAAAGCAGCAACTGTTGCCCCGCAGTGCTGCCAATTACAGAAATGTGCTCTGCGCCTGCTCGCTGCTTTGTACAGAACAGCAACACCTACAGTCAGATTACTACAAAGAATGTGAAATTACAGCTTTCCTCATTTTGGTGTTGTACATACGAGAAAAACTGCAGAACAATGCAAATACAACGGCGGAGAGGGTTAACGGTAAGTAAAATAGCTGCAATATGTCACCGTAAGTTTTATTCTAAAGCCAATAACACATGGGAGAGTCGAGAACTATTGAAGACTAACGGCCGCGCGGGATTAGCCGAGCGGTCTCAGGCGCTGCAGTCATGGACTGTGCGGTTGATCTCGGCGGAGGTTCGAGTCCTCCCTCGGGCATGGGTGTGTGTGTTTGTCCTTAGGATAATTTAGGTTAAGTAGTGTGTAAGCTTAGGGACTGATGACCTTAGCAGTTAAGTCCCATAAGATTTCACACACACATTTTTCTGAAGACTAACGAGCATGGTACACAACGAGACGGAAAGTTGTTAGAGTACCTTCATGGTGCAAAAAGTGGCAACTGCCCCTTAACAGCGAAAAGTGTGATGTCATCCAGATATTTATTGAAAGTAATCCGTTAAATTTCGGTAACACGATGAATCACACAAATCTAAACGCTGACAATTCAACTAGGCGAAACAATACTGTATAATAATTTACACATGTTATAGGGGCGATCTAATGATGTAATTAATAATACTAGAAGTCAAGATGGCGTGATGTGAAATACTTTATTTCATGGCCAGTTTCGAAAGCAACTACCTGTCATCTTCAGAGTCTCACATCTCTCAGAAATATAACTACACATCAGTCTCGTCGACATACTGAGGCACGGGATTAGCCGAGCGGACAGCCGGCACGGTAACTCAGCGTGTTCGGTCAGAGGGTTAGCTGCCCTCTGTAATAAAAAACTGAGTTAATGGGTCAGTGACGAACTGAAACGGGTGTCTTGCGACGCCCGCCCCAAGCACATACGACGAACGAAAACGAACAAAATGAGATTTAAAAAAATGCGGTCTAAGGCGCTGCAGTCATGGACTGTGTTGCTGGTCCCGGCGGAGGTTCGAGTCCTCCCTCGGGCATGGTTGTGTGTGTTTGTCCTTAGGATAATTTAGCTTAAGTAGTGTGTAACCTTAGGGACCGATGACCTTAGCAGTTAAGTCCCATAAGATTTCACACACATTTGAACATTTGACATACTGAGAACATGCTCATATTGCAATACAGCTCCACAGCGGTTTTTCGGGTATATAAAACTTGCTAAATAAAATATCCATAGGAATAATAAGGAGTACAGGAGCCAAACAGGCACATTACTAAAGATGATTCGTCGATGCATCATCTTTTCTGATGTACCTGTTGACGCATCGACGTTACTGATGTCCCAGTTTTTGTTCCTGCACTTCTTATTGATGCTATAGATATTTTCCTACTAAATAGAATGCCTACTCTACACTTGTTCGCCTTTCGGAATATTGCTGTGATGTATGGGATTCTTACCAAATAGGATTGACGGAGGACATCGAAAAAGTTCAAAGAAGGGCAACTCGTTTCGTATCATCATGAAATAGGAGAAAGTGTCACGGATACGATATGCGAATTCCGATGGAATTCATTAAAACAAAGGTTTTTTTCGTCGCGGAGAGATCTTTTGACGAAATTTCACTCTCCAAATTTCTCCCCCGATTGCGAAAATATTTTGTTCTAAAAATGGTTCAAATGGCTCTGAGCACTATGGGACTTAACATCTATGGTCATCAGTCCCCTAGAACTTAGAACTACTTAAACCTAACTAACCTAAGGACATCACACAACACCCAGTCATTACGAGGCACAGAAAATCCCTGACCCCGCCGGGAATCGAACCCGGGAACCCGGGCGTGAATATTTTGTTAACGTCGAACTACATAGTAAGAAAAGAACAACGTAATTGAATAAATCAGAACTCGCATAGAAAGATTTAAAAGTTCGTTTTTCCAACACGTTGTTCCAGAGTCGAACGGTAGACAAATGGTGTGAAGTTGATTCAATGAACCCTCTGTCACGCACTTAAGTGTAAATTGCGGAACAGTCATGTAAAAGAAGATGTAAATGTTAGCATTTAGGTTTCTGGCAACATCTAGTTCCTTAGAGAAGAAGTGCCAGTTCATATGGACGAAAGTTGGGCTTGACAGTGAAAAATGGTTCAAATGGCTCTGAGCACTATGGGACTCAACTGCTGAGGTCATTAGTCCCCTAGAACTTAGAACTAGTTAAACCTAACTAACCTAAGGACATCACAAACATCCATGCCCGAGGCAGGATTCGAACCTGCGACCGTAGCGGTCTTGCGGTTCCAGACTGCAGCGCCTTTAACCGCACGGCCACGTCGGCCGGCCTTGACAGTGAAAATATGCTTGTTGTGGAGTTCTGCTTGGTATTCATTTGAATTGAAAGAGGGAAGCCACGCGAAAGGACCGTTGGTGGGTGCGTTGATAAGTATCAAACTACTATTCCAAATGTTTAAAATTCGATACCAGCATTTATTCGAGTAACTAACGTGACTTGCGTTGCTAGATATACTTCGTAAATATAAAAAAGTATATCATGTTACACTTTTTTCTACGTTAAACTGTAGCTCACTTTATACCTGTTTTGGTGATCCGCCTCTCAGATCTAAGTAAAGTAAGGTAGTCCACCTCAAAGAAGACAAGGCTTATTAAGGTAGCCTATTTCCTTTCAGAAGTCCTGAAACTGTTAGAAAGGAGTAAGTCAGCTACAATAGTAAATGTCGTGTGACTAGGGCCTAAAAATGGTTGAAATGGCTCTGAGCAATATCGGACTTAATATCTGAAGTCGTCAGTCCCCTAGAACTTAGAACTACTTAAACCTAACTAACCTACGGACACCACACACCTCCACACCCGAGGCAGGATTCGAACCTGCGACCGTAGCGGTCACTCGGCTGTAGCGCCTAGAACCGCTCGGCCACTCCGGCCGGCGACTAGTGCCTCCCGTCGGGTAGACCGTTCGCCGGGTGCAAGTCTTTCGATTTGTGTTTGGCGCCGCTTCGGCGACTTGCGCGTCGATGGGAATGAAATGATGATGATTAGGACATCACAACACCCAGTCTCTGAGCGTAGAAAATCTTTGTCCCAGCCAGGAATCGAACCCGGGCGCTTAAGATTGACATTCTGTCATGCTGACCAAATAATTTTTTTTCTTTTCGTTGATGATATTTTGTTCTATATAGTTCGTTGAATTTGTTCGTGGCGGACGCCCAATGACACTCGTTCAGGCTACAGTAACAAGTCGACGTATGGTGAAAGCTGTAATCAGTACAACTTGTTCCTACCGCCGAAACAACATTAAACTCATCGCTGAAAAGAATGTTTTTGTATTCGTCCCTGAAGTTCCGTCATCAGTCCTTACGATAAGTAAAATTGGAAGGTGTCGTCGTTGAGTGACTGTACGAGGATACAAGATGACTTGGACAGGATTTGTGATTGGTGTGAAGAAGGACAGCTAACTCTAAATATAGATAAATGTAAATTAATGCAGAAGAATAGGAAAAAGAATTCCGTAATGTTTGAATATTCCATTAGCAGTGTAGCGCTTGACACAGTCACGTCGATTAAATATTTGGGCGTAACATTGCAGAGCGATATGAAATGGAACAAGCATGTAATGACAGTTGTGGGGAAGGCGGATAGTCGTCTTCGGTTCATTGGTAGATTTTGGGAAGATGTGGTTCATCTGTAAAGGAGACCGCTTATAAAATACTAATACGACCTATTCTTGTGTACTGATCGAGCGTTTGGGATCCCTATCAGGTCGGATTGAGGGAGGACAGAAGCAATTCAGAGGCGGGCTGCTAGATTTGTTTCTGTAGGTTTGATCATCACGCGAGTGTTACGGAAATGCTTCAGGAACTCGGGTGGGAGTCTCTGGAGGAAAGGAGGCGTTCTTTTCGTGAATCGCTACTGAGGAAATTTAGAGAGCCGGCATTCGAGGCTGACTGCAGTACAATTTTACTGCCGCTAACTTATATTTCGCGGAAAGACCACAAAGATAAAATAAGAGAAATTAGGGCTCGTACAGAGGCATACAGGCAGTCATTTTTCCCTCGTTCTCTTTAGGAGTGGAACAGGGAGAGAAGATGCTAGTTGTGGTACGAGGTACCCCCCGCCATGCACCGTATGGTGGATTGCGGAGTATGTATGTAGATGTAGATGTTGAAACTTTGTATGTTCAGGTCTCCTTGTCATTCTCTGCGTCTTAGATGCAGTTCAATCCTTTAAACAATGTGGTATTGTGTGAAGGTGCAAGACAAGGCAGTTCAATTATCTGGTGGGGAGAATGAGACCAGACTTACCTATCGTTTTCCAACGGTTAGGCGCAATATTGTGTTCGTTGTCGCCCTCAGCTATGGACCCAACAGGTCACTTACTAAAAACAATGTGGACGCTGTCTTGAGGCAATCATGGCTGTTCGTTGGAAGGATGTCAGAAGTATGAATAATATTGTGTACGATCTTCTCTTGCTACTGTTACGCCGTTTAATATTTGGGAAATGTCTTTTCTCTAAGCGGTATTGTGGAGGCGGAATTCGTTTCGTCTTCTTGGAACATCGAATAGTTGATAGCGAGTTGTGGGTCCAATTCACCTGGAACGTAACCGATACTGGCATCCAAAAGGTTTCAATGAACTTTCAGATTTAGAAATAAGTAATCCGTTTAAGGCAATTCCATTCGATTTTCTTCGAATCAAATCGCAATGGGCCTTGCTTTGTGGAGAGAAGTATTACATCATTGATACAGAAGGTACCGCTTTGGAACTTTTGTCCCAATGTGAACAGCCTTCTACCGTTCAAAACGATTTCAGAAGCGCCTATGTTCATATTGGCACTGAATAACATTAATGGTTCTACAGATTACAACCTTAGACCTCGATATCGTTCGCACCGAATTTCCTGTCGCCACTAAGTATTCAAATTCCGCAAACCTGTCGTTCGATAAATCCACGCACACCCATCGAAATATCATATTAAATGACCTCAGTCATCACTGAACAAATCCTCCCTGTATTGTATCACAGATTAGTGACGGAATTTAATACACTGCTTTAAGTAACGTTCACCACTCGTTCTTGCGATGAGCAGTTAATTTGCACAGAGCCGGTTAGAGATCGCATGGTGGCCGTTCCACTACTGAAATGCGGAGACCATATTCATCGACCTTTACTCAACTGTTCTTAAATGTATTATTTTGGGGGTGAGGAAGGATGTACGGGCGCTCAATGGTGAGATTATCAGCGACTATTATTTCACATCAGTACTACCAGCTTATATGAGGGTAAGTTGTAAAATTTTCTTTCACCAACGTAAGCACGAAAAAATGTTTTTATTTTTTTATTTTTAATTTTTGGTTTTTGAACCTTTATGCGACCACAACAACAAGCGTTAGTCAATATCCTAAAACCACTCGTCAAAGCTGGCTCAGTTCACATAGCAAGGGAAACCCACTGTTTAGACATATAAATAGTTAGTTGTAGATTCGTGTTTTGCGCCCCTCCGAAACAGGAAACTCCTTAGTTCGTCAAGGTGGCTGCCAGTTCGTAGAAGGGAATTTCCAGGGGTAGCGGGGTTCGAGAAGGCACCTGCCCATCCCGGCTCCTCACTCCTTGAAAAAAATCTTCACAAATCGTACTCACATCCTACCCGCAAACCAGACAGACGTATCTGTCTGAAGACGGCTCAAAATGTGACAGATATCGAATAGAAGCAACCATGCTCAGAATCGTGAACTCTCGACCTCATTTCGTCATCCACCGCGAAATTAACATATGTTGCGTTCACCTAGTTGAGGTGCTAGGTACATTCTTGGCAACTACGACCCTAGGTCGTTCCGAGACTTTTTTTCATTTATTTATTTTGGCTTGAGGTAACATTGACCATACAGCCAGCAATAGTTACTACAATTAACATAATTTAAAATTTTGCAATGGAAAAATAAATGGAGTTTGTATGTGGAAATATAAGTCCATAAATTAAAATAAAATAAATACACAAATTCCAATTGGGTTGATTCCCTAAGACCACGCGGCTCACATCAACCTATAATTCACATCTGTATATTAGCTTCTTTTAAATTTTGTGCTGTTAACTTGTATTTACGTACATCAAATCGGTAAAGGAGTGAGGTTACGCTCGTAGGTAGGGGAAAACTGTGGTGTCACCGCCAGACACCACACTTGCTAGGTGGTAGCCTTTAAATCGGCCGCGGTCCATTAGTATACGCCGGACCCGCGTGTCGCCACTGTCAGTAATTGCAGACCGAGCGCCACCACACGGCAGGTCTAGATAGACGTCCTGGCACTCGCCCCAGTTGTACAGACGACTTTGTCAGAAGGAGATCACTGACAAATACGCTCTCATTAGCCGAGACGATAGTTAGCATAGCCTTCAGCTACGTCAATTGCTACGACCTAGCAAGGCGCCATTAACATTCGTTATTTATCTTGTCATGCCTGTACCGACAGACCGATGTTCCACAAATGTGGATTAAAGTTAAGTATTACCAGATTTTCGTACTTTATTGCAATTCTCAAGACATTGTCCTGTTCCAGACCTCACGCCAGTCTGCGTGTATTTAAACGCGTGCATTTCGGCCTCCTCTAGAAACACGGTGTTGGCACTTTTGCCAACACATCAAAAACCCTTTGCAACAGTTTCCAGTACAGCACTTCTTGTGTATCTTTGTATTTAGTGCATGCCAGTGTTATCTGATTCAAATCTGCCACATCAAATTGATCCTCATCGTAATGTCCATAATATAGAACATTTAAGCAACGTAAACGTGCGGTTTATCCCAATCCCATCCGAATGATGGATATCACATGACATCTACGAAGCTTCACACAGTCGAATCATGGTCGAGGAGAAATGTATGGCCGCTAGGTGTCCACCCTTTCTACTCACGGTAAGCAGCTTTGTTGATCGTAGGCTTGAGATCAGTATAACAGGTTAACAGTGCAAAATGTAAAAGAAGTTAATATACAGATGTGAATTATAGGTTGATGTGACCCACGTGGTCTTAGGGAATCAGCCCAGTTAGAAAAATGCATTGTCAATTTGTGTATTTATTTGATTTTAATTTATGGACTTATATTAGCACATACAAACTCCATTTATTTTTCCATTACAAAATCAGTATGAGGGGCTAGTGTTACAGGGAATTCTGTTCAGTAACGCTCCTCTTTACTAGGCGGTCGACTATTTCGCTACGTAAAATTCCATGTTGTTCCTTAATCTGTAGAAAGTGGACGTCTATGTCATGTTTCCTTGCTTTATTTATGGCCTCCAATACTTTCAAAATATATTTATTAGTCTGCTTGACGAATTTTCGATTTTGTAATTTCTGCAGAACGACTTCAATTATGTTTTATCATAAAGGTAAGAAAACTTCTGTCTTTGGCAAATGAACTTTATTCTTGAGCACGAAACATGTTTCGCCTATTCATGTTAGTCATATTCAGTGGTATTAATTTTTGTGTCCTGTGCATTTAGCACATATAGAACAACAAATGGCTGCATGAACAGGACAAAAAAAAAACGAATACAACTGAAGATGCCTTACATGAATAGGCGTAACATGTCTGGTACTCAAGAATAAATTTCAGTTGCAAAAGATGGAAGTTTTCTTATCTTTGTGATAAAACATAATTGAAGTTATCATTATCAACTGAGGAAAATAGCTGCAAATATTAACAATATTATGCTGCTCAACGCTTTGGGAGTACGTGAGTATCGATATGAATTTAAAGGTCTGTATGCCTTGATAAATAGCTTCCTGTATTGCCAATACCTCCTCTGTAAGACAGAAGTTTCAGGTGGAAGTGCAGTCACTGTGTAGGGGCCAATAGAGAGGTCGAAGAAGGTGTATCCTACGCCCTCTACTCTTTTACAATCATTTGTGCATATACAAGCACACTGCGGTCTGTATTGTTCAATAGATCGCTTTAGTTCGTAATTGATGTCCTTACCTTTTCTTAAGGGGACATTGTACATGAAATTCGTTGAAATTTGAACTTTTCAGTCCTCTACTCCATAATGTATTTTGAACTTTCGTGAGCATTTTGGTATATAATACATTAAATTCAGTCAATTGTGAGGCCTTCAAATAATATTTTGAATGATGGTGTGTGACTGTCAAATTTCGCGGCCACGTATATACTGCCACAGTTGAGTAGTCATATCTTGGGAACTACACAGTCTAGAAATCTGTGAAACGCTTTGTTATGTGCCTATTGCTACGTCTCAGAAGTTGGCGTTACGAATAAACCTAAAAACCAAGCTGGGTAGCACAAAACTGTCTGATGGCAAGACAATAAAATGTGCTGGAAGACTAACGGACATAGTAATTGATAAATTACAGGAATATTATTTAAAGGCGATTAGAGATAACTGTGAAAATATAGAGAAGATGAAAAGAGCTGTGTGGAGCACTTTCTTTCGTCGAATATCAACCGATAAAAAGCCATGTCATGCTTTGTGTCCACCTCCACCAAACACTTCGTGTAAATATAAGCAAGCTGAATTTTCTGGCACCGTGCATGAATTTACACATAAACATTCTCTTCCTTTGGCAGTTATGGAGGCAGTTGCACCTATTTACATCGGTCTGGCAATTCCTGAGTTACTAAAGAAGTGTTTACATGGGAAAACCCAGAATGTGAATGAGACCTTCAATAATGTTGCGTGGTGCCGTGTGCCTAAAAATGTATTTGTTGGCCTTATGACTTTTAATGGTGGGAACTATGAAATACTTAAGGTTCGGGAGAAGTTAGGGGTAAGATTTGGACAGAAGACAGGTAAAGGACTGCGGGAACTGGATGAACTTCGTGTACGTGAAGCAGAGTTAGCTGCTCAGCTAATAAGAAAAGAAGGAAGAAAGAAAAGGAGGAGGCAAGCACTGGGCTGTTGTGACACTGAAAAAGACACAGACGATGTGCCAGGGCAATTCTAGTGCAAAAAACGACGCAGAAATGTTAATCTGTATACGAATTTGTAATAAAAATGTTTTAAACCTCAATATCTCTGAACTACATTTTTTTGCAATAAATGACCCCTTTTCTAAACAAGTACTGATGGTAGAGACGTGAATTTTTTTACAGCATACTAAGTGTGAGATTCAACACATATGGAACTAGAATAATTATAATATGTTTAGTTGTTTCGTTTTTATGTTCGTTTATTTACAAAATTCGGTCAAAAATTTTAGTGTTTGACAAAAAAAGATAACATACCCCAAAATACAATTTTAGGAAAAACTCCAGTTCAGTGAATCTAGAAAGGTACATTCAATAATTATGGAAAACTGTAAGTTGGTGTCTTAAAAAGTTTCAAGATAATGGATCACAAAATTCGATAATTTAACATTGGCGGAATGGAACATACAATGTACCCTTAAATCATGTGGCAAGTATGATTCTAGGGCTACATTAAAGGAGATGTCAAACGGATCGTAAAAACAATGTAATTTCTTGTCCTGTGGGGCTATTGGAAGGAGGTTTCGACATTTCTCGTAGCTTCTTACTAGCTGAGATGTTCGGTTAGTGCTTTTTCTGTGACTATTTAGTCACTGCGTCTGTGGGGTTACATTCAGATATGCAAGTCGTACTGAAGAGGAATGTATCTGACATCTCTCTTCATATCTTTAGTGGCATTTGGGGGAAGCTTCCAATAACAGTGCGTTAGTGGGTGTTGATTTTGGGGCTCCAAAAGTTAGGCCGATCACCCTATAATGGAGCACGTCTAGTTGCCGCAAAGTAGATTTCGGTGCGTTGGTGTATATGATGCTTCCACATTCGAAGACACAGCGGAGAAAGACCATACGCAGAGTCAAATATATCGTCGGTTCTGCTCCCCACCAGATCCTATCAACTGCCCGTGGTATATTTCTAGTTTGTTCCATCTTGTGTATTAGGTAGGTACTCGATATGACGATTACCCCTTAGTTTACAGTCAAAGTAGACTTCAAACAGTTTAACATGTGACTGTATGGGATATTTGTCTGGCCAAGCAGCATTTCTGTTGGGAAATAATTACTTCTTTCCTCCGAGGCGGTTAGCCGCGTTTATCTAGCCACCAGTTGGCTGGATAAGCGTTTCCGCCTCAGCTACTCTGTTTATTTATTCATTCATTCACTCATTTATCCAAGGATCATCTTACAATGATAAAGAATTTGTCATCATAACACAATGAAAATAAATGGCTCAAAAATATACTTACACACAGGATATGTAAGTGTGATTTATGAGGAAAGAACATGTGGCCAGGCATGGCCTTAATGAAGGAACCACCCCGACATTTGCCTGAAATGATTTAGGGATAACCTAAACCAGCATGGTCATTCAGAGAAACTCTATCCTCCCGAAAATGAGATCAGCGTTTTAACAACTGCACTGCCTCATTCGGTTGGTCCATGTTTTACACTGTGATTTGATATAAACACAGCTACAAATAGATTTCTTTACGGGAAACGTTATTGCAGTTGAGGTTACAGTGGGACCTGTAAAGTTTTTGTTCGTCCAGTCAGCTTTCCAGAACACGTGGGATCAATATGTAATTTTACTGCAGTGATCCAAGGTTTCGAGATGTTTAGCTTATTGTAATTAAAGTCCTCGAATAATATTTCGGGCGTTAATGCTGATGTGTGGTAATTTTCTTTTGTCTATTGTATGTAGATGGTAACACAGAGACGCATCGTCCATTGAGTTAGATTTGTATGTGAAACATAAGAGCCTGTATTCCGTTACTGCATTAAGTGTGAACGTAATTTGGGAGTTAATTTTCGCTCCCCCTGGTCTGTGTTCATGTTAATCCTTCACGTTTTCCATGCCTCCACCAGTGCTCACGGAAGAACAATGTTCTCGAACGTACTACATTCACATTCGGCACTTAAAGCTGAAGGGTAACAGGCTTCCTTAAGTAGAAATGAGGATCTTATTAAATACAGTTTTCAGCTATACAAGTATGCTTGTGACGGTAGTAGGACTTCGAGACACGAATCAACAAAGACAGAGACATCGTGATAATTTCTGCTATCACACTGGTTAAGATTTTTTCAATTTACAAGATGTTATAGGATACAGAGAGGGAAAAACAATATTTGTGTCGCACGATTTGCATCTGTAACTTGCACTTCTTATCTGTGTATAATGAGTAGCTACAACAGATCTACGGTAAAGACTACAGTTTTCGTTTTGTCTTGTTTAACTCTTGTTCAGCCCTCCCCCTTACCCCCCCCCCCCCCCCACCCTTTCAGTTATTCAGTTGCACTTTGTCGAAGTTCTTGCAAGCACAAAATTTAAAACAAGGTTAGTCAGATTGCGTTTATTCACTCACGGGTCAAATTATATATACACTACCTGAGCAAGAGTGTCTGGACATGTATTAGTGGCCATTAATATGGGGTATGTCCATCCTCCGCCATTATGATGTCTTGAACTCAGATGGGGCACTTTCAGTGAGGTGTATGAATGTGTGTGTTGCAATGACAGCCCATTCTTCCTCAAGAGCAGAAACAAGAGAAGAAGTAGGAGTACATGTCATGCAAGTTCCTTACGGTAGAAAATAGTCAACAAATGTTTATAGGAATCTCGCTGTATGGAAGATGAGGTGGAGTGCATAACATCCAAGGTCTTGGAAGGACTGGTAAAACTTAGGAGGAAAAATTGCAGTTGTTTCAAAGAAAATGCCTTTTTTGCATGCTGCATATCGAAATTTTTATTTTTATTTATGCAGCCAATACATGCCAGTTAAACACCGAGGGGCCGTGAACCAAAGTACCCGTCAGTGTTTAACTGGCATGTGTTGGGTGCATAAATAAAAATAAAAATTTCGATGTCCAGCATGCAAAAAAGGCATTTTCTTTGAAACAACTGCAATTTATATACAGCTGCTGCGAAAATGGCCACTACAAGAAACATGTTAAGAGGAAAAGAGTGTCATGTTATCTTTCCATAGTTGAGGGAGGGGTCCATGAGAAACCTGCATGAGCAGATGATGGTCATGGAATTTGGAGTGCTTATTAGACAGATTACCTGTGTTACTAGTGTTAGTTTGTTGCAGGCTTTGTCTTAGATGGTTACTACATAAGGATAATAATCACCATGTCAAAGAGAGAACATAACAGGAAAACCCAGTTAGAAATCAACACCACAAAAGACTTAAAAGAAAAGCAAGACTCCAATAATATCACAGTCAACAGACCTGGTAAAGGAAAGCATAGTGCTGATCAGTAAAGACCAATGTATAGAAAAACAACCAAGGAATTAATTTCCTCAAACAACATCACAAATCTGAGATATGATTTAACAACGCATTTCCAGACACAAAAAAAACCTCAAGGACATAAAAAAAATATTTTCAGAGAAACAGAAATAACACATCACACAAAAGAACCCAAAAGCACCAACATTCAGAAGCCAACCTAAAATTGAAAAAAAAAAAAAACATGATACCTGTCAGTTTCACGAATGGATCATACAATGTAGCAAAATATACAAACGAAACCACAATACAGCGCTATGAACTGAAGAACAACAGAAAAGTGAAAAACGCAAATGAACTTATGACACAAACAAAAAAAACTATGTATTTCACAAACAGTTTCACTCACTTCTTGTGATATAAAGAACAAGTACACTTCAATTTCAATTGCAGAAACAATAAAACTAATTAAAGAGAACCTACTGATACATAACGCAATACTGCAGATAATATTAGAGAAATAACCAAAACTCTTCAAGTAATCATTTTTCAAACCTACTTACAATTTGAAAATGAATACTACTTGAAAAAATATGGCCTTCCAATGGGAACCCCAATATGAGGAACAATAACAAATATATTCATCGCCAACTAGAAAATGTAACCTCTGACGTAATAATCACAAAAATAAATACAAAATTCTTTACTGCAACAGAGTTTTCGGTAATATAATCTATATGTTAAATGAACCAATAGAGAAAATAAACCAGCTTCATGCAGATATAAAAACTGTATAAAAATAATAGCCAGTTTATCATAGGAAAAGAAAAACACAAGTAAATACACTTCTTGGATATAATGATAAAGTGAGATTACAATAAGCACAAATTTGACATTTATAGACTGCCAACAGCGACAGACACAATTATACATGCCACATCAAACCTGTAAAGAAAAGCAAACATTAGAAGCTTTCCAACATAGAATGCACAGATCAAACAAAATCCCACTCAGAGGTGAAAAACGAAAGATATAGCCCACACACAATAAAAAATCTCAACACAAAATCAAAATTAAATTAAAGAAAAGTTAATCTAAACAGGACATAAACACCACAGAACTCCGCAAACAACTCAGACGCTATAGTACACTCAAACAGCATAGGAAGACCCAAGATATGACTAACAAAAAGAAATGGTACACTCAAACATAGAAAGACAAATGAACACAGAGAATAGCAAATATACTGAAGAAACAAGTATTAACATAGCATACACATCAAGAAACTCACTCCAGTCTCATTAACAAACAACAATAGAAAAACCAAAAGAATATCAAGGAGCTGGTGTATACCAGTTACAATGTCAAGAGCGCAAATCAGTGTATGTGGGAATGATAGGCATAAATTTTAAAACTACATAATTAAAAAGAACACAAAGAAGATGGAAATATGAAAACAGCCATTCTACCTTTGCTGAAGGCCTCATAAAACAAGGACATGAAGCATCTAACACAGAACAGGACAAGTAAACTTCTAACATTACAGGTAAACTTCTACAGACAAAGACCAATTGCAATGAACAAGAAAATAATAAATGACCCATTTAATATAAGTAACGACTCACTGATCATGTTATCCACTAGAACAACAATGAACAAAGATGTATGACATTCCCGGACTTAACAAAAATAAAAAATCTGCGCGTGCGCGCTCGCTCGCGCGCCCGCACACACACACACACACACACACACACACACACAGACAGAATGCATACAAAGACCACAACACAAGCAAAAGACGAACGAAAAACACAGAGCGTCTATTGGCAACATTACATACAGTAAACAAGCCAAACCAAAACACGGTCATCGATGAAGTTGGGTTTTATGTCGAACGGTAAACAGACCATCTAAGCAAAATTTCAGGACAGATGCTATGTACTAATAAGATCACAAATAGTCAGCAGGAACAAGTATCAATATAATATCACGAAACTTGTGCAACAAAAATTTGTTTCTTGCCTAACAAGGAAAGAATAACAAAAAATTATAACATATTAAAAACTGTAATATTTATATAACGCAAATATTATACACTCCTGGAAATGGAAAAAAGAACACATTGACACCGGTGTGTCAGTCCCACCATACTTGCTCCGGACACTGCGAGAGGGCTGTACAAGCAATGATCACACGCACGGCACAGCGGACACACCAGGAACCGCGGTGTTGGCCGTCGAATGGCGCTAGCTGCGCAGCATTTGTGCACCGCCGCCGTCAGTGTCAGCCAGTTTGCCGTGGCATACGGAGCTCCATCGCAGTCTTTAACACTGGTAGCATGCCGCGACAGCGTGGACGTGAACCGTATGTGCAGCTGACGGACTTTGAGCGAGGGCGTATAGTGGGCATGCGGGAGGCCGGGTGGACGTACCGCCGAATTGCTCAACACGTGGGGCGTGAGGTCTCCACAGTACATCGATGTTGTCGCCAGTGGTCGGCGGAAGGTGCACGTGCCCGTCGACCTGGGACCGGACCGCAGCGACGCACGGATGCACGCCAAGACCGTAGGATCCTACGCAGTGCCGTAGGGGACCGCACCGCCACTTCCCAGCAAATTAGGGACACTGTTGCTCCTGGGGTATCGGCGAGGACCATTCGCAACCGTCTCCATGAAGCTGGGCTACGGTCCCGCACACCGTTAGGCCGTCTTCCGCTCACGCCCCAACATCGTGCAGCCCACCTCCAGTGGTGTCGCGACAGGCGTGAATGGAGGGACGAATGGAGACGTGTCGTCTTCAGCGATGAGAGTCGCTTCTGCCTTGGTGCCAATGATGGTCGTATGCGTGTTTGGCGCCGTGCAGGTGAGCGCCACAATCAGGACTGCATACGACCGAGGCACACAGGGCCAACACCCGGCATCATGGTGTGGGGAGCGATCTCCTACACTGGCCGTACACCACTGGTGATCGTCGAGGGGGCACTGAATAGTGCACGGTACATCCAAACCGTCATCGAACCCATCGTTCTACCATTCCTAGACCGGCAAGGGAACTTGCTGTTCCAACAGGACAATGCACGTCCGCATGTATCCCGTGCCACCCAACGTGCTGTAGAAGGTGTAAGTCAACTACCCTGGCCAGCAAGATCTCCGGATCTGTCCCCCATTGAGCATGTTTGGGACTGGATGAAGCGTCGTCTCACGCGGTCTGCACGTCCAGCACGAACGCTGGTCCAACTGAGGCGCCAAGTGGAAATGGCATGGCAAGCCGTTCCACAGGACTACATCCAGCATCTCTACGATCGTCTCCATGGGAGAATAGCAGCCTGCATTGCTGCGATAGGTGGATATACACTGTACTAGTGCTGACATTGTGCATGCTCTGTTGCCTGTGTCTATGTGCCTGTGGTTCTGTCAGTGTGATCATGTGATGTATCTGACCCCAGGAATGTGTCAATAAAGTTTCCCCTTCCTGGGGCAATGAATTCACGGTGTTCTTATTTCAATTTCCAGGAGTGTATATAAAAACAAACTGTATTACAGGCCACTGAAGATGCTTCAGAAATAAAAAGAAGAGAAATGCGTATGGCATAATAAGTCTTTCATTTAGTTGCGGTAGATGAAACATATCAGAAGATAGGAATATGTTGGATTTTTCATATCTGCAATTTGCCATGCACCTCTCCACCAAATCTTTGCCTGAAATTAATCTTTAGAACGTTTAAGCCGTACGTTGAACTAGTGTGTATGTCATTACATTGAGATTTATTATTAAGTATAATGAGCGTGGTGTTAATCTTCATAACATTTCATCATCAGTACCTGACGGCCAAGTCATCGTCCAGGCAGATGTGTGATTAAGTAGAGCCAAGTGGATGTGAGGAGGTCCACCGTATTGTTGAAAGGTGAAGTTGTTTCAGTCTTCTTGCAACTGAGGAAGAAGCCACAAAAAAGGATATCGAGGTAGAAAACGCCTTTAACTGTTTTCATCATGAAAAAGAGGGAGCCGTAAATCTTCTCCCTAGACACTGCGCAGAACAATTGACCGAAAAGATAGTATTCTGTTCCCTAAAAACGAACATTTTGCCGATTGGTTTTGAGTGGTGTGACACGTTCTTCGTCACTGAAAAGTAACCTCCTTGAAGCGTCGTTGTCATTGTGCATGCTTGCCAATATCTCAGTCGTGCGGCATAATCTCCCGAAGTGAGTGCGAGGACCATCTGCCATCTGTACGGTTTCGAGAGCAAGCGTTTACGCACCATTTAGTAACCAGTTGTTTGTGGGATCTGATGCCCACGACTTGCTCGGCGTTTTGATTTCTATGTGCTTCACCGGAATACTGCTGGAACGTGAACATTTTGCTCTGACACAGAAGGCCGAACAGGACGTTGGCCTTTCCGTTGCAGCTCTTCCCTTCAAACTGTTTGCACTGGCAGAAATGGAGATTCTGCTGGGTGGCTCCTGGTTAAAGTGTGTCCGAAATGCTCGCTGAACGGCAGTGAACCGAACAATTTTTGATAACTGGAGCACACACCAGCTCTTCTGTTGTTGTGTAGTTGTCATTCTTTGCACTAGCATTATCTGACAGCGGTAGCCTGCAATTTAATATTTGTGCCTATACGTAAAAAATGCTTCCACAGATACTCTAGTAACAGACTAAGGTTTGAAGTGAATATGTTGCACCGTTTCATCACACACGGCTGGTATTAATTTCACTTACAGCTTCGGGCTGCGGGAGATACCCTCGGAGGTAAAAGGGCGAATTGCAATCAGAACTCGAGGGAGCGCCTAATATATAGCCTCTGCAGAGGGCACCAAAGTCTACCACGTGAAGTCGGTTACGAGACTACCTGTGGTAGCGCCAACATTCTTGACTGAAAGTAACCGATCGTCATTGTGTAGGTGCAAAGTCACCTCTCATATTTTATGTAATTTTACACCTACCTATTTTCTGTTAAAATTATTACAGTATTTCTAAATCTCAATAGCTTTCTATACATGCACGCATGATAATGCGATGTTTTCAGTATGAAGCTCGCCTCGCGGAATTTTATTTTATAATTGCCCTGTTGGTACTCTACGGCCGATTTATTTGTGTGTCCATATATTCAGCTACACGGGTGTTAACACTTTTTATCGTGGTATCAATATGTAGTAGTCCGCAACGTCTAGGAATTTTATATACACCCGGTGTAGCCAAAGGATGTTGTATATCTTTGGCCGATCTTTTATCTTCCTGGTGGATCTGAAAATATTTTCAACTCCGTACTTCCCCAAAACTTTCCCAATGCGATCTGTAATCTTACTAATAATCGGAAGAAAAACTTCCCCGTTCGGCGGCCGTTATTCCTCGTTGATCCTAATTCTCTCCCTAGCACGATTCACCTCCTTCGTAGATAACAATTTTTCTTAGAAGTCGGACGTGGATGATTCACCTCGTCTTGTGACTACAATGGTTCACAAAATTTATTACCCCTGGCCACCAAAGTTTTCTGTAGCACCTACTTTTTGTTTGGGGAGGTGGTTAGAATCTTTGTGAAGGTATCGATCATTATGCGAGTCTTTCCTATACGTATTATGGCCCGACGTCCCGTCACCTCGTTTGACTACAGACACATCCAGTAAATTAGGTTGCCCATTACCCTCCGTCCACAGTAAATTGGATTTTTTGGTTGATGCTGTTAAGATGCACCAAGAAGGCATCCAAATCTTCCACACTATCTCTATTGAGATCGAAGTTGAGTGTCACAGTGAAGTCATCTGGTCGCGTATAACAGGTGTAGGTGAAACTAAGTTAATAGTTGGATGTTTTTACCGGCCATTCGATTCCGCTGTGACAGTTCTAGAGTCATTCAAAGAAAGTTCACTATCAATAACGTGTGAATACCGGATCATGCGACTTTAACCTGCCGAGTCTAGACTGGGATGTCTATGGATTCATTACAGGGGTTACAGACAGGCAGTCAAGCGAAATACTTTTGAATGCGTTTTCTGGAAATTGTCTTGAGCAGCTAGCTTGGCAGCTCAAACGCAATGGAAATATCTTACACTTTGTAACTACAAATAGGACGGATCTTATCAACAATATCAGTGTAGAAACGGGGATTAGCGATCATGATGTCCTTATAGCACCTATGATTACGAAAGTTAGTAAGTAAATCAGTTAAGATGGCTAGGAGAGTGTTTCTGCTAGACAGAGCAGAGAAGCAGTTATTAACATTTCATTTAGACAGTGAACTGGCATCACTAAGTTCCAGGAAGATGGACGTACAGGAATTGTGATGAAGTTTAAGCAGATTGTAGATCGTGGTCTGCAGAGTTAAGTGCCTTGTAAGTGGATAAAGGATGGGATAGACCCACCATGGTTCTATAACGAAATTCGGAAGATGCTGAGGAAGCAGAGGCTGTTGCAAGCTAGGTGCAAAAGGGGACGCACAAACGACGACAAGCAAAGGTTAGGAGAGATTCGTGGGTCTGTGAAAAGATGTATGAGTAAAGCATACAACAACTACCACCGTCACACCTTAGCAAAAGGTGTGGCAGAGAACCCGAGAAAATTCTGGTCGTAAGTGAAATCGCTAAGCGGGTCTATAGCTTCCATTCAGTCCCCTGTAGACCAGCCTGGTGTGGCAGTTGAAGATAGCAAAACGAAAGCTGAAGTTTTAAATTCCACGTTCAAGAAATCCTTTACGCACAAGAACCGTACAAACATAACGTCATTTGACCATCGGACATACTCTCGTATGAACGACATAGAAATAAGCATGCCTGGCGTAGAGGAACAACTGAAAGATTTGAGAACAAGTAGATCACGAGATGCGGATGGAATCCCAGTTCGAATTTACAAAGAGTGCTCTACGGCATTGGTCCCCTACCTAGCTTGCATTTATCGTGATTCTCTCGCCCAGCACAAAGTCCCAAGTGACTGGAAAAAGGTGCACGTGACTCCGGTATATGAGAAGGGTAAAAGAACGGACACGCAAAATTACAGACCAATATCCCTAACTTCTCGTTGCTGCAGAATTCTTGAATATATTCTCAGTTCGAATATAATAAACTTTCTTGTGACTATGAAGCTTATTACCTCGAATCAGCATGGCTTTAGAAAGCACCACTCGTGAGAAACTCAAATGGTTCAAATGGCTCTAAGCACTATGGGACTTAACATCTGAGGTCATCAGTCCCCTAGACGTAGAACTACTTAAACCTAACTAACCTAAGGACATTACACACATCTATGCCCGAGGCACGATTCGAACCTGCGACCGCAGCAGCAGCGCGGTTCCGGACTAAAGCACCTAGAACCGCTAGGCCACAGCGGCCGACTGAGAAACTCAGCTCGCTCTTTTCTCACATGACATACTGAGAACTATGG
The DNA here is from genome assembly GCF_023898315.1 of Schistocerca nitens. Taxonomy (NCBI): domain Eukaryota; kingdom Metazoa; phylum Arthropoda; class Insecta; order Orthoptera; family Acrididae; genus Schistocerca; species Schistocerca nitens. The sequence goes on along the minus strand of NC_064616.1, from coordinate 863,696,583 downwards.
ATGAAGGGCAACAGGCAGATTCCATATTTCTAATTTTCCAGAAAACATTTGACACAGTGTCCCATTTCAGGCTGTTAACGAAGTTACGACCATATGGAATAAGTTCGCGGATATTTGAGTGGCTCGAAGACTTTTTAAATAATAGGGCCCAGTATGTTGTCCTCGACGGAGAGTGTTCATCAAAGGCAAGAGTATCAATAGGAGTGCCCCAGGGAAGTGTGATGGGACCACTGTTGTTCTTTACGTACATAAATGATTTGGCGGGAATGTTGGGCAGCAATCTGCGGTTATTTGCTGATGAGGCCGTGGTGTACCGTAAGGTGTCGAAGCTGAGTGACTGTAGGAAAGTACAAGAGGACTTAGACAAAATTTCCTGTTGGTGTGATGAATAGCATCTAGCCCTAAATGTGAAAATATGTAAGTTAATGCGGATGAGTTGGAAGAAAAAAACTCTAATGTTCGGATACAGTATTACTAGTGTCCTGCTTGACACAGTGAAGTCGTCTAAATACCTGGGCGTAACGTTTCAAAGTGATATGAGGTGAAACGGGCATATGAAAACAGGGGTAGGGAAGGCAAATGGTTGACTTTGGTTTATTGGGAGAGTTTTATGAAAGAGGGGTTCACCTGACAAGGAGACCGCATATAGGACGCTGGTACGACGTATTCTTGAGTACTGTTCGAATGTTTAGGATCCGTACCAGGTCGGATTGAAAGAAGACATCGAAGCAATTCACAGGTGTGCTGCTAGATTTGTGAGCGGTAGATTCGAATAACACGTAAGTGTCACGGAGATTCTTCGGGAACTCAAATGGGAATCCGTGGAAGAAAGGCGACGTTCTTTTCGAGAAACACTATTGAGAAAATTTAGTGAATCGGCAATTCAAGATGACTGCCGAACGATTCTACCGCAGACAACACACATCGCGCGTAAGGACCACGGAAATAATATACGAAAAATTAGGGCTCGTACGGAGGGGTACAGACAGTCGTTTTTCCCTCGCTCTATTTTCGAGTGGATCAGGAGGGGAAATGACAAGTAGTTGTACAGGTACCCTCCGCCACCCCACGTACGATGGCTTGCGGAATATCTATGTACATGTAGACGTAGATGTAGATGTAGAATATCGTCAACGTACCGCTGTGTTGTAAGGGTCCCACGGATGACAACCAAAGGGGTCCTGCTATGAAAATAAATAGTACACCTGACCATCACTCCAGGTTTTCACTCCGTATGACAGGCGACAGTCAGGTTGGTATCCCACCATTGTCCAGTGCATCTCCAGACACATCTTCGCTGCTCATCGGTGCTCAGTTCGAAGCGGTACTCATCACTGAAAGCAGTTCTTCTGCTGTCAATGATATCCCAGGCCGAAGACGTGTCTAGAGACGCGCCATTTTCAATGAATCTGTAGATTCGTTGATGCCATCCAAAAAAGCTGTATTACTTTGCGACACTGCTAATACTTTTACATCTACATCCATACTCCGCAAGCCCCCCGACGGTGTGTGGCGGAGGGTACTTTGAGTACCTCTATCGGTTCTCCCTTCTATTCCAGTCTCGTATTGTTCGTGGAAAGAAAGATTGTCGGTATGCCTCTGTATGGGCTCTAATCTCTCTGATTTTAACCTCATGGTCTCTACGCGAGGTATACGTAGGAGGGAGCAATACACTGCTTGACTCCTCGGTGAAGGTATGTTCTCAAAACTTCAACAAAAGCCCGTACCGAACGACTGAGCGTCTCTCCGGCAGAGTCTTGAACTGGAGTTTATCTATCTCTCCGTAACGCTTTCGCGATTACTAAATGATCCTGTAACGAAGCGCGCTGTTCTCCGTTGGATCTTCTCTATCTCCTCTACCAACCCCACCTGGCACGGATCCCACACTGGTGAGCAGTATTCAAGCAGTGGGCGAACAAGCGTACTGTAACCTACTTCCTTTGTTTTCGGATCGAATTTCCTTAGGATTCTTCCAATGAATCTCAGTCTGGCATCTCCTTTACCGACGATCAACTTTATATGATCATTCCATTGTAAATCACTCCTAATGCGTACTACCAGATAATTTATGGAATTAACTGCTTCCAGTTGCTGACCTGCTATATTGTAGCTAAATGATAAAGGATCTTTCTTTCTATGTATTCGCAGCACATTACACTTGTCTACATTGAGATTCAATTGCCATTCCCTGCACCATGCGTCAATTCGTTGCAGATCTTCCTGCATTTCAGTACAATTTTCCACTGTTACAACCTCCCGATATACTACAGCATCATCCGCAAAAAGCCTCAGTGAACTTCCGATGTTATCCACAAAGTCATTTATGTATATTGTGAATAACAACGGTCCTACGACACTCGACTGCGGCACACCTGAAATCACTCAACTTCGGAAGACTTCCCTCCATTGAGAATGACATGTTGCGTTCTGCTATCTAGGAACTCTTCAATCCAATCACACAATTGGTCTGATAGTCCATATGCTCATACTTTGTTCATTAAACGACTGTGGGGAACCGTATCGAACGCCTTGCGGAAGTGGAGAAATACGGCATCTACTTGGGAAACCGAGTCTATATCCCTCTGAGTCTCGTGGACGAATAGCGCGAGCTGGGTTTTACACGATCATCTTTTTCGAAACCCATGCTGATTCCTACAGAGTACATTTCTAGTCTCCAGAAAAGTCATTATACTCGAACGTAATACGTGTTCCAAAATTCTCCAACTGATCGATGTTAGAGATATAGGTCTATAGATCTGCACATCTGTTCGACGTCCCTTCTTGAAAACGGGAACGACCTGAGCCCTTTTCCAATCCTTCGGAACGCTACGCTCTTCTAGAGACCTACGCTACACCGCTGCAAGAAGGGGGTCAAGTTCCTTCGCGTACTCTGTGAAAAATCGAACTGGTATCCCATCAGGTCCAGCGGCGTTTCCTCTTTTGAGCGATTTTAATTGTTCTTCTATCCCTCTGTCATCTATTTCGATATCTACCATTTTTTCATCTGTGCGACAATCTAGAGAAGGAACTACAGTGCAGTCTTCCTCTGTGAAACACGTTTGGAAAAAGGCATTTAGTATTTCGGCCTTTAGTCTGTCATCCTCTGTTTCAGTACCATTTTGGTTACAGAGTGTCTGGACATTTTGTTTTGATCCACCTACCGCTTTGACATAAGACCAAAATTTCTTAGGATTTCCTGCCAAGTCAGTACACAGAACTTTACTTTCGAATGCACTGAACACCTCTCTCATAGCCCTCCTCACACTACATTTCGCTTGTTGCAATATCGAATCTAAAACCTCAGTGACCCCGACTTTATTTTCTTCTTAATAATACAGTTCTTCTTTGTCTTATCCTGCGCCCTCAGTCAGTTGTTCTTCGTGTGTATCCTCATGTGTGACAAGTTTCTGTTATTTCATATCATTTTTCACGTTATATATTTTTAAATCCAAAAATTTTGTTGTTACAGATAAACGGTCTAAATCAGGAGTGTCTAACCTTTTAGCTTCCTGGGCCACATTGGAAGAAGACGAGTATCTTTGTGCCCCATGTAATATACTAAACACAAACAATAATGCCAAAAATAAAAATAAGGATAGTGTGTGTGTGTGAGAGAGAGAGAGAGAGAAAGAGACAAAGAGAGAGAGAAGGGGGGGGAGAGAGAGAGAGAGAGAGAGAGAGAGAGAGAGAGAGAGGGCTTGAACAGGATGAATCAATGAGAGAATAGATTCATGTTTTCATAACTTCACACAAACGAAATTTTATGGATTTTTTTACCGACTGTGTGATAGATGCTCACTTCTTGGGCTGCACGTTGGACACCTCTGGCATAAATTGCAACCAGTCCTGCCACAGTCGCCATTTGTTATAACACTAGCCTGTCGTGACACAGACTAATGTTACGCTCTGAGAGGATTTATAATTTTTGATCGCGTGCCTGCTTAATGAATGAAGGTACCGGACTATAATTTTGAATATGGTGAATTTAACAGAAAAACTGAAGAGGCTTTATCTTTGGGGTTAATGAAAGTAGTAAAATTCATATACGAATGAAAAATCGAACGGTCACCAGCCCAATTAGGCACATTAATCTGAAAATTTATGCTTAAGAAAATTGAATATTAGTTGTTGAATTGGCTTTCATTAAGGTTCCCTTTGAATAGCACACTGGATACAAACGGACACAGCGCAATCTAAGCAGTGGGCAGCAGTAGTTACGAATAATGCACAAATCAGTAATCATAGAAAGCAAAATTGTGCCCAACTCATCATAATAACAGCTACAATCACGATCATTACGTGACTCAGTACTGAGAGGTTACTGCAGGAGGCCGAACTAAAGTGGGACATGGAGGGGCTTCTAACGTCAGATTTCCTCACTAGCAATAATATTCCAATTATCTTTCTAATGTGAGAAGAATATAGTGGGGGCCCCTAAACTGGTATAATATCACTATTCAAGCTCTATGACTATTTCAGTAGCAAAATTTAATTCAGTTAAAGTTAATTCTTAGCTTCACTTGGAATAGTTTTTTTTATTTTACTTGTCAACGCAAATTGTGCAACTCTGAGCTCAATTAAGTTCAAATAAATCGTTCATGATAGTAATCAAGGCTAAATTATGTTTCAAATAAGTTTAACTTATGTGCCTTTTTCATCACCTGTGAAGTAAGTATTTTAGACAGTAACATTTACACAGTCTGGCACTGAAGTCTTGCAAAACGATACTTTGCAATAAATTGATATCACTTTAGCAACATTCTAACTAACTTCAGCTCTTGCTAATCGTTGCACATTTGACAAACATAAATAAATCACTAGTTCATTTGAAACAGGATACTCGGTTTTCTGAACACTTGGGAGGGGATCCTGCAAAGGTTCATGATCAAGATAAAAGTTAGGGTTCTAAACACAGTTTGATAGCACTTGGGTTATTATTAAAATCACTCACACAAATTAACTGGTCCATGCTCTGATACATATGTTTGCATGAAGCTGGTGCAGCAGTGGCGAAGTTGTGGTGGCAAGCGACGTGGCGGCTAACTGTACTCACGGCTCTTGATGTTTGAATGCTCTATAAAATTTCTTCTTGGCGACAGATTTTTAATGTGTTAGAGCCATTCCTTATTGCCGAGAGTACCATGCAACAGCCAAATCCACATCCGAGGCAAAATTCCTTGCAAAGCGGTTTCCAATTGTCTCCCTTGGCACCGTCGATGTGTTCCGTGCAACGGCTAGCCACTGACTGCGTACCGTTCACACCAAGGAGCCGCCCAGTTCGACTGCCAAAACCACCTTTTACATCACGCCAAGCTACTTCCGTTGCGGAGGGACTTCCCTACATCTTTTGCATTTTACAGTACAAGCACCCTAAGCAGGAATCAGTTTCCAATAACGTTGTCTTTGTTTTAAATATACACATATTATAAAATATCATTATTTTAAATATCATTTATCTTTTTGTATATATACATTACAGAACTCTAAATTTTCTGTCACAAATCTATGACCTTAACTAACAAAGCACACACACTTCATAATTACAGTTACATAATATAAACCTAATTCTAATCGATATAAGTGTTACATTGTGTCGAGTACCCAGCGTCCTATTGTGCGTGTGGACTTTTATATTCTGTTTGTTAAGTTAGTGTTTCACTGCTCTGTCCACTGAAACTTTGTGTGATTTTGTTTTTTCATACAAAAGCCTCGGTGACGTACCTTCAAGAATCCTATCAGCTTACACGACTGACTTACTTATTTACTGCTGATTTTGTAATATATTTAAACCTCCTTTCATTTTTCTCCCTTGGCCCGATCGTCCCATATAGTGCGTTTCTTTGCAGCTGTCTCCATAAACGGCGGCTGAGCAGGTGTCTCACCTGTCTGCCCAGGGCCATAAAATTCACAGAGAAGACGGACAGTTAACCCATGGCGCCCCGCTGTTGGCCACCTAGAACACTCTCTCTTTCTCAGAGTGTCAAAATACTTTTTCCCTGCCGCTGACAACTTTCGACACATAATTTCTTACATACAAAAGTGCCATTTCTTAATCTCATCAATAAAATCATTCACAACTGACAGAACAGTGATACCGGAATATCAGTCTTGACTTAACAGGAGAAGTCAACCCCAACTTATACACTAACAATGAGGGGTCCCCAGTGGTGAGATCGATATTTTTTAAAACCAAGTATACGATGACATATGTTAAGATCCCAGGAGTCACAACCTGCAGCCATTCACCCTGGTGGGGTCTCACTTCTAAGCAATTGGCGAAAAAATTTCGAAAGTTTGCGTCACCGTCAATAGTGTTTAAAAGGTCGTACTATGTAGACTCGTTGTGTGGTGTGATACTTAGTAGAAAGGCTTCATCTGTGGAGGGTTGTTAGTTCGAATCTTGTCAGGTACATTAGTTTTTTATTTTTAAAATTTTTATCGGTATGACTTTGATCATCATTTTTATTCAGTTAATTTGTTTCCATGTAATTTTTTGTTTCTATTCCTTTGTCACATAATTTTAATCACTGTATGAACTATTTAATTTGTTTCATTCTTTTTCATTCGGAATTTTTGTGAAGGTGAATTTAGTTACATTTATCTATTATGATGTTCAATTATTTGGAAATTCCGATCCATCAGTTAAAAAACAAAACACGAAATAATCTATTTATATTGATTGTGCAATGATGTGAAAAGTGCGCCGGCTGGTGTGGCCGTGCGGTTCTAGGCGCTTCAGTATGGAGCCGCGTGACCGCTACGGTCGCAGGTTCGAATCCTGCATCGGGCATGGTTGTGTGTGATGTCCTTAGGTTAGTTAGGTTTAAGTAGTTCTAAGTTCTAGGGGACTGATGACCACAGATGTTAAGTCCCATAGTGCTCAGAGCCACTTGAACCTTTTTTTTATGTGAAAAGTGCAGTTTTCGTTGCAAGATGCGCAGGTTATTTTACTTGACGTTCTCTATACAAACATTTAAAACATCGTCTAAATTCCTACTGCACTTTGGAGAAAATAATGCAAATGAAGATTCAAACTACAGAAGGACTTATAAGCAAAACGAAATTTGAACGAAATGAGGAATAGATATAAAGTGTGCAATAACCTGAACGAAAAAATATGGTCATAAAACAAGAGAAATTAAAGACAAAATAAATACATAGCATTAATTAAAAACAAATGAACAAAGATTTCAAGTGGAAAAAGAATGATAGAAAGAAAAATGAGGGCAAATAAGGAAGTAGATATTATGACTAAAAACATATGAGAAAGGAATGGAAATAAAAAAAATTTCGTCTAATTCAGTTAACTCCCGTTATGTCCTGACTGCTCCAGAGCACACCCATGTGTGGACTGTCTAAACTGCTGGGCACACTGCACCTCTTGTGGTAAAGATGGGTGTGTCCAGATTGTCTGTCGAAAACGGTAGTTACAGTCTGAACCCACTCCCCACATGCAGCATGGTGCAGTGCATGAACTTCAGGCAGCTATTCACAAGGGCGATCCTTCTACTACTAAGATGTTTATCAACCTTTTGACTGCGAACCAGGATGCCCGATTCCAGGAGCTGCTGTTACTCTGATAAATCTCCACACGTGTAGATATCAGGGTTTCCCTGCTTTGTCTCCGCCCTGACATACATTAAGTGTTTGTATGTTTATCCTTTTGACTGGAGGTCTGGAGGACTATGGCCGATCACTATTGTAAGAAAATGAAACACCTACAGCCGTCCTTATGACGTTCTTCATTGTGTAGCTACCAGTTTAGCCTCTTCAATGTACCAAGGCGGGCCTTAGTTGATGCTGAAGGGGTTGTCACAATCCGCATCTACGATGCATCAGTTGGGAACATAACTGAGTTACACAGACTACCTGTAATTGTGACGTCGTCTCTCCAACCATCAACTGTGAACTGTTAACAGTTGGTGGTTGGAGAGACGACATCCCAATTACAGGTAGTCTGCTAAATCAGTTACGTTGGCCACTGAATCATCGTATATATGGATCGTGATAACCCCTTCAGCATCAACTAAGGCCTGAAGATGGCGCATTGAAGTCCATGAAACTGGTAGCTACACAATAAAGGACATCATAAGGACGCCTGTAGATCTTTCATTTTCTTATATTGGTTGAATATGATGACAGTTCAATTCCCCACCGAGGTCAGTTCACGATCACTGCTGCATACAAAAACTCACACAGCTGATTACTCTGTTTTTTATCAATAGTCACTCATCTGGCAATATTTTCGGTCTGGATGCTTTCTCCCTGTTTGGATTCTCTGATACTGATGACATTCAAGTCGTCTGAGACACAGTTCTCTTCCAGGAGCTCGACGACCTCTATGCCATTCCCGCATCTCTATTCCCACCTGGCCTAGGGCGCATGGCAGATTTCTGTGCTCGTATCACCTTACGCCAGATGCGGTACCACGCCGTTTCTGCTGGGTGCACCGTCTTCCTGTCTGCGAGTGGATGGACGTTATGTATGAACTCGATCACCTCCGTGAAGCAGAGGTGACTGAACATGTTAAGACCAGTGCTTGGGCAACATTCCTGGTTGTAGTCAAGAAGCCCACTGGCTGTCTCTGGCTATATAGGGATTTTAAATCGATGATCAGTGCCCAGGCACAAGTTGAAACCTACCTAATTCCGTGTCAAGAGGACCTCCTTACGAAGCTTGTTGGAGGTGAATATTTTTGTTAAATAGATCGTGCCAGTGCGTATTTCCAGATCAAATTGGATTGCATTGCATTATAGTCATCAACACTTCCTTTGGCTTATGCAGCTTATCTTTTTGGATCTCTTCCGCTCCAGTGATCTTCCAGAGATACCTGGAACAGTTAACCACGTCCATCTCTGCTTATATCAACTATCTTGATGATGTAATTGTCACAGGCACTATGTGTCAGGACCACCTGCACGACCTCTGTACCCTCCTTACCGGCCGGAGTGGCCGAGCTGTTCTAGGCGCTACAGTCTGGAACCGTGCGACTGTTACGATCGCAGGTTCGAATCCTGCCTCGGGCATGGATGTGTGTGATGTCCTTAGGTTAGTTAGGTTTAAGTAGTTCTAAGTTCTAGGGGACTGATGACTTCAGCAGTTGTCCCATAGTGCTCAGAGCGATTTTTTTTTTTTTTACCCTCCTTACAATGTTGCGTGATGCAGGGCTCATCCGCTGCTTATAATTTTGCCAGCGATACAGGAGAAAGTGGGATACCTTGTACGCTTCTCAACAGAGACGAACTCGAACGTGCTGACTGCACTGTTTCTGCTATTAGCTACTTACTGCATACCCAAGACATACAGGAGCTGCAGACTTTATTGGGAAAGGTGAAGTATTAAGTTCCTTCCACAAGTATCCCTCATTATGCATCTGATCAACCACTTGTGGAAGGAGAACGTTCAGTGCAGGTGATCGGTTGCCTGTGAGCATGCTTTCACACATATGAAGCGTTTGCTGCAACCGGGGCCCTGCCTTACTTCCTTGTCTCCGTCACGTCCGCTGTTTTTGGCTGCTGATGCTTCTCCCTATGCCATTGTTGCAGTGCTGGTGCATAGGAACGATGGCAGTACTGATTAATCGATTGCCTATGAGTCGAAGATGCTGATACCCATTGGAAAGAAGTACTTGCAGATCGAAAAAGGAGCTCTGACTAATATCTTTGTCACTAAAATTTCCATTTTTACCTATTTGGGACCACGTTTACCCTCATTACTGACCACAAACCGCTGGTAGCAGTCTTTGGGCCCCGCTCCTGGCTTCTAGAGTGGACAGCACAATGGTTCCAATGTGGGTACTTTTCTTCAGCTATTTCCATATTGGCATGGAATGGCATCATGTGTTGAGTGGATTTCCCATTGCGGTTAGTCACATCACTGTAGCCATGCACCACGACCATATCTTATGGCATATCATGCACTATGTACTCAACGAGTGGCCCATTTGTCTTTTGAAGTCTGCTGATTCAGAACACTGGGCTTGGGCTCGCTTCTCCCATCATTTTGTCATTTATCTCTGATGTTCTCCTGCTTGATGCAGAAGGGTTTACTCATCATGTTATCATCCCATCTACGGTGCGCCTTCAGGTTTTGCAACTCCACCATCATCGGCATTGGGGTATGTTGTGGATGAAACACCTGCTAGGTTGCCATTTATTTCTGAAGTCTTCCTGCTTGAGGCAGAAGTGGATACTCACCATGTTATCATCCCATCTACGCCGTGACCTAAGATTTTACAACTCCACCATCATCGGTATTGGGGTATGCTGTTGATGAAACCCCTGCAAGGTGACATGCCTACTGGCAGGACTGAACAAAAACGTGGAGACCATGAAGTGCAGCTGTTCCGCTTGTGCCCAGATCCAGGTTGCTCCTCCACAGACTTTCACCCCCTGGCACACCCCCCACCGCCCCCTCAGACTGCATTCATCTAGACTTTACTGGCCCCTTCTGGGCTCTATGTGGCTCATTGTTGTCCATGCTTATTTTAACTACACATATGTGATCAGCATGACGTCCACCACCATAGCCACCACCTCAACGCACTCGTCCAGATACTTGCATTCAAAGGGCTTCCCTGCACCATCATTTCAGACAGGGGGACCCAATCATGGCACAGTTTTCAAACAGTTATGCACCTCTAATGGCATCAACCATATGTTTAGTCTGCAATTTTACCCATCATCCAATGGCGACGTGGTACATAGTACAAAGCAAATTATTAAACAACAAACGTTATGAGTGCTGGACCGTTCCATCACCACTGTTGTGCTTACTGTGTTTCTGGCCACCTATAGTGATACTATTTTGCGCCGTTTTAATGTGCAAACGGATAGGATTGTAAAGTTATGGACGTTTCAGATAGGCTAGAAGTATTCTAATTGTAAGCCATTTAGCCATAAATACAACTTTCCTGCTTTCTGTTAAAACCGCCTTCAAGGAATAATACGAACCAGCATATTGTTGTGTGTACACATTTTGTTTAAAATTAGGTATAGAGAAAAATTATATACAGGAGAAACTATTTGTCGAATGGTTTAAATGCCCTAATATCATAATTGAAACTGACTTCGAGGAGGAAAACTAAACCTCTCATTATCACAGCACAGCATTCTCTTTCTCATAGTCAGCATTATCAGAAAACATGTACATTGTTTTTTTAAAACGTGTATACGGTTTGTGTGTCTGAATGTTTATTAGAGTAAGAGGCGAGAATCTGAAGCAAATCGATCAAGAACTTCTTGAGATTTTTGCTAACAACGTTTGTCTATCATATCTTATGTACAGGCTGGACCATTTTAATCCATAACAGGGAATAACTTGGGATAGAGACGACATACAGCAAAATGTTCTAGGTAAAAGTTAGAGTGGCAAAGAGAGTCACGCATTGCTACTACTGGCCGTGACCTTGAAAGTGATTTGAAGTGAAAGCGATTTTTTAAAATAGGAAATCCAATATTCGATTTAAGATCTGAAGAGAGCGGCAAAGTTTGCATACAAAATGATTCATTATTCTGTGTCATGGCCACGTTCAGTTAAGTTCAAATAAGCAAATATGATTTTAGTGCTATTAGGGATTACCTCGGAATAGAGGACGGATTTAGCAAAATACAGTGTTAGACACAGATTGCAAGGGAAATAAGGGATCACGTATCATTACCAATAATCATGATTTTAAAGGTTGAGTTTTGTTTCATGGAAACCCCTATTTGTGACTCTGGGTTTGGAAAGAGCAAACAGAGATTTGGACTCTTTGTTTTAATTAACGTGTTTATTGGCAAAAATAAGTACATCACAATGCATAAACTCTATTCAAACAATTGTAAGACAGAAGATATATAAATGAAAAGTCGATCATTAATTTACAAGCCGTTGTATGAGTCTCCACGCTTCTCATTCCTCGGTATGCCCCTTCCAGTTTCTTTCTAACGTAGTATTTGGCTGTATCACTCCTCTATTCCGAGTTAATCCCTGTAGAACTAAAACGTATTTGCTAATCTCACTTTCACTGAACCTTACTATGACGTTGAATAATGTGTCATTTTGTACGAAACATTCGCCGATTTTCAAATCTTAAATGAAATGTTAGGGTTCCCATTTAAAAAATCAATTTAACTTCCAAACCACCTTTAAAGTCAAGTTCAAGGTCATGGCCACTAGTAGGTGACGCTTTTTTCCACTAACAACTTTTATCCAAAACGTTTTGCTGTATCTCATCTCTATACCGAGTTATTCCCCATTATGAATTAAACGGTCAACCCTGTATGTTCATATATTATACGTAGTTAAAAACTATATAACCTATAACTACCCAATTGATTTTTAGAGTTTCGTGCAAAAATCTGAAATAAATCGATCAAGACCTTTCTGAGATTTCTGCTAACAACCTTTCGTAACAACGTTGAACTACGACTCGTCTTTCATAGTAGTATAGATATACTGCGCATAACGCTCATAATAAATAATTTTTTTACATTGTAAGGACCTGATAAACATGATACAATATTGATGATATGTCTCGTCCAGCCGTAGTAGAATGGTGCCAACAATACTACAAGGCCTCACAAACGTGGCTGATGCTGATCGAGGAGAAAGACCATAGACATCGAGTACAGAGGACAATGTCCAAGCAATCGAGGAAGAGCATCAGGGGGAGATGAGGTTTTACAACAATGAGAACGTTCACACAGCGGTGCTTGAATGCCTCCGTGATCAAGGATTGTATTTCTACCGTCAAGGAATCGAACAATACGTAGAACGTTTCGACCATTGTTTCCAGAGACATCATGACGCTACCGAAAATTAATCAAATATCTGTGTCACTGCTGTGTAATGCTGCACCAAAAAAAAAGTTACTTGGCATGTTATAATAATGTGCAACTTACTTTATGAAGTCCCCTCGTACATAGACATCTACATACACACTCCGCTAGGTGTCTTATGGAGTGTGGTGATCGGTAATTCATGTTCGAGCAACACTGTCTTGCCCCATCTACCCACAATTTATGCAACCTCAAGATATCGTTTACTTATGTGCAATAGATTCCTGGACATGGCAAGCTACGTGCTTCCAACAGATTGTAATTTCTATGAAAATTTACTGTGTCAAATAAGCAACTGTTGACTTTCAACAGACTGCCAACGTCGACATACGAGCCAAGACAGGACACAATAGCATTATTACAATAGACATAGTGCTGCGCCAAGAAGTAGTATAGGCGAGGAATTTCGGAATGCTTGTAAATTTTGCGCAGCTATGGCTAGAAGGCAGTAGTTAAGGGACTAATTATCACTTTGGATGGCAGGCGCGGGTGATGTTGATATTCTCATAACGACTCAGCGAGGCGAGTTTACAACACCGCTCGCAGACTAGAAGGCACGACCCGACCGGAACTGTATACACAAATGTGAAGTAATCAAGACAGCGCAAGGCACCGACGTGATGTGAAGAACCCATACGCTGCAGTTACAACAGCGTTCAGAGACCTGTATGTAGGGGCCGAAGCAGGCTGAGGAAAGCTGACGTAATTATCGAAGAGCACTCCACTTGCACCCTCCCGAGAAACACCGTCAGAGGCCTGCGGAAAATACGTATAAATAAGCTAGCCCAGAGGCTCAAAGCAGGCAGTCGTGTCGCCATTTTGTCCGCGTCTAGAACGAAGAGAATGACGATTGTTAAAGTTGTAGGCCAACCACGACGACGTCTTGGTGACAGATATCGGCGGCCAACCGGTCCACTGAAGCTAGCTCCAACCTGCGCAGCACGGACGCGTCATTCCTGCGACGGGGCGCATCCACAGAACAAGAAAAAAGAGAAACGCAACTCTCATGTTAAAAGTTGGAAACACATACGAACAGCAACGCCTCAAGTGGTATGGAGATGAACTAAAATATGAAAACATTGCGGGTTGCATCCCCCCCCCCCTTGTTTACTTACGTTGTAGGTTTTTATTTTTATTTTATTGCCTTATTTTTCTGAGCGTGCTATTTAATTAATTTGGCTGGCATCATAATAAAATAATTGAAACACAGCTATATCACACTGTACTGCAGCAGAGAGAAACCTATTCAGTAATATTTTCAGTCTATTTTTGACGTTTGCGTCTGACAGACAAGAAAACATGATAGGAGCAGCGACTGTCAGGCGCAAACGTCAAAAATAGACTTTTAAATTGACGTGCTTATATTGTTATCTATCAACACGTAAAAGCTCCAGCATGTTTTATGGTTCATAAGAACTAGATGCAACACTTGAAACTGAGAGTAAGTCCAAACAAGCTTGTAGTGTAAATAATTGAAGCAAAAGAAAAATAACATTGTAGCAGCTAAACTGGACTACAAATATTCCTGAATAATGTCATAATTTTTACGTCATACAAGCTGCTGGATCAATGGAGAAAAAAAGCCTATTATTAAGAGAATAAGCAGCAGTTAAAGAGCTTCAATTAAGAAATATTTATCACCGTATTAATTAATGAAGAATTCTAAAATTTGTTACAACTATGTTTCAGGACTGTAAGTTCTGAGTAACTGCCCAGCAAACTTGCACCACTGACGATTAATTTCTTAGAAAGTTTCCTACATCTTACTACTGTAAATGCTTCAACACAAAAAAAGAAAACATCAGTATCAAGTACCAAAAGCAGGAAAGGTAGATAAAAACAGTGAAATGAAAACAAATCTTACCTTTTATTTCTCAAGCACACAAGAAAAGTTGCCATAGCAGTAGTAGTGCTTGGTAGGCCCAATTCACTATTAACAACAGTGTCACCTGATTCACTACCGATTTTGGCAATATCAGAAGGAACACCTGACACATGTTTTGGAAACACACCCCTGTTTAGCCTATGCCTACTTTCATTCATAAAATCTTCTTTGAAAAAATGATCTTCACAAACAAAATAAGAAGCACAGTTCACATCTGGTGACAGTTTACAAACACTCTTCCACTTTAGAAGCAACTCGTGAGGTTGTTTTGGAAATCTGTAGAAATGATTGTTGCCAGAACCCACAAGGGTTCTGGCTATTGCCAGATGAACAGTCGGGGAACTTTCAGAAGTATTTCAACGCCAATCTGTTGTGTTGAGCCGGACGGAGTGGCCAAGCGGTTCTAGGCGCTACAGTCTGCAACCGCGCAACCGCTACGGTCGCAGGTTCGAATCCTGCCTCGGGCATGGATGTGTGTGATGTCCTTAGGTTAGTTAGGTTTAAGTAGTTCTAAGTTCTAGGGGACTGATGACCTCAGAAGTTAAGTCCCATAGTGCTCAGAGCCAGTTTTGTTGTGTTGAATATTCTGAAAAAAACATAAAAGTCTTCATTAAATAAAACTACTACAAACATATGAAAGTTATTTAAATAAACAAACGAAAACCACACTGCTTAATTCACAATAGAAGAGAATACATTTCATTTATAGGTCACGAGATTATTTAATGAAAAATTAAATGTCTTACCTTACAATTAATTGTGGGCATTTTTCAGCAGGAAATCTCTTCAATTCCACGGTGAACTTTATGAATTTAAAGTAAAAAAACTGTTTATAATGAAGATGAGTAGTATGTAAATATGAAACAAGTACAGAGACGACTGTAACCGAGGGCCACAGACTTCAGTGCAGAGCAAGACGATAGAATATTCCAAAACAACCACCATTGGGGTGTAGACAGCTCTCATTGGTCAATTCCAGCTTCGTTTGACCCCTAGCGCCTCTAGTGGTCTGGAATGGAACTATGTGGCTTGTTGCCTCTTCGCCCATATAGCTTTCACCCCCGTGGGCGCATCGCATCTTGAGGTACTCCGGCGCGTGAAGCAAGAGAGCTGCTAGCCTCCGCTCTCTGGGTGGCATCGTCAGGCGGACTGCAAGCTGCCGTTCACTGGGGCGGAGCCGGGGCCCGAACTGGGGCCTCCCGGGTGCAGAGCTGTCTGCCGGCACTAAACGAGCTGCACTGGGCGGACGGCCGGAGCTGCTAAGGCTCATAACAACGACGGCGGTCGGCTGCCATCCCTACATTGGGTCCACGAGTCGTGCTTTATGGAGCAGTCAGCCGTGTCCCGGGCCACAGGCACAGTTACGCACGCGGCGGCCACGTAGCAGTTGCACGAGTAGGATCGCAGCGTCCCCAAGGCTGGGCGTCAGACGCCAACACTGCAGTTTCCGGCATTCGCGTCGGCGCTGACCCACGCACGCTGCGCGGCGCCATTGCCGAGTTCAGCTCAAGGCCGGCTCTGTAGCTTCGATGTAATAAATCTGTGTTTCTCTGCGCGCTTCGGCGTGAATCATCCCTCTCTCCGAAACCACGCCTTTCGATCGTTCTAACATATTACAAACCCTGAGCTTGGGGGGGGGGGGGGTTGTAAGAAAAGATATGAAATATGTGAACTCAGAATGAGATTTTCACTCTGCAGCGGAGTGTGGCAATGACAATCTTTTATTTCTTTACCTCCAGCTATTTAAAAAACGAGACTCAGGTATTCAATAACTGGAAAGAAATGGGACATTAAGTAGGTGACAATAACTCAGGATAATGACAAGTTCATGTACTTTCTAACAATACGACCACTTGCAAAGTTGGTTAGAAAACAGATTAATAATGTTGATCACGCAGTATATGTTCGCTTTATCGGGCAACAACAAAGTTATTGACTGTGGATGGTATCGTCAGAATGGAAATAATGAAGTCACTGTAAAAAAGTCATTAATTTTGGCATTTATCTTGAATGGATTCCCACGTGGATTTCGTCGAAGTTGTTATAGCTCATCTTCTTGATTCTAGGGTGATTCCACTTTGACTGCTAGAACGTCCAGATCTGTATTTTAGCAATATTTGAAGATCTAACAAATGTGTTTTTTCAGGAAATTCTTAATGATCAAACAATCCCAGGTCAGAACAATGGTATGGTAGAAATAATTTTTGACTTGGTGTTCACGATCCACATTTTTACTAAACTTCTTGTAAATTCACATATACTTCTCCTTAATTGTCACATCACCAAGAGAACAGTTTTGTAACAATCTTCATATATTTAATTTCCACTTTTATCAAACACAAGAGTTGACTGTTCTTTTGCAAAGCGAAATAACAACTTAACTTCTGCAAAGTGAAACAAAGACTGCTCTGTGCGCATTCGCACCAAAACGGTTACAAGTAAGTCAAAGATTATGACACTCTCACAGAAATGAATACACACAAGAACCATATCACTGTAATATATCGATACATCGGAGTACCTATACATTAATAAAACAAAATGTAAATATTGTCACAAAAATATGTCTGTTACTTCGCAGAAAAGTAGTACGATATTACTGGTAACGAGAGCTGGGATTGGAGTGCCGTAATGGTCACGTAAATAAAGAACCATTACAACCTACAGTTCTCACGTACAACAATTATTATGGAAATAAAATTCACTGAGAATGTCACTGGTTAATGCCTCACAAAGTTTCTGACGTGAACGAAAATTAAAAAAAAACAAATGAAGGAAACCTTACGGTACGTTGCACATGTTAAACCGTCGCTTTCGTTGTCGTCTAGAATGCTCCCATTGCTCCATGTAGTATTGCGGGCGCGCCTTGATTCGCAATGACCATTTAGGAGGTAGAATCATGATGTTATTGGAGGCCCTTACATTTCCCCACTCTTGTCACACACGTGAAGCCTCGCTAGTAACAACTGCACCTCACACAGACCCGGCAGTGCATGCCACTTAATTGTGTTCACTCTTACGTCTCACAACCAAGTAAGTCTCCTACACGCTCTATTCTGACGTCACACTCGTGTCCAGAGAGAGACAACTCTTTACTCTCTGCGAACGATATTGTTTTTCCTAACTTTCTCTAACGGCATTAACACAGAGTAAATATATCACAATAAAAATAATTTATACACGTTACAGAACATGTCGGATTTCTAATTAACACATAGTACCTGAGGATTTACAGATAAAACAAGTACATCAAATTTACAAACAACGTAATGGGTAAAAAATATTAGATAGCACATCTGTATTATAGTGTCACACGCTCCCCGAAAGACAGTGGGAAAATCGTAGTGTATTAACGGGAACGAATATTTCGCTGGCAAACGGATTCATCTAACGCTTTTAATGTGCAGATCGCTGTTAAAATAGATGGAAAAATGAAGAAAAGTTACTGATTCTGACTCATTTATTTTCTAGCGACGTGCAAAGTACCTTAGGTTCTTAACTGTGCAGCAACATTCTCAGATCCGATAAAAATGGGCAACATTAATAAAAATCGTGAGTTTAGATCACGATTGGAGTTATCAATTGGTGTTGGGGGTTTCAGGAAATGAGTAAAGCGATAGGCCGAAAGCGTTCCCGAACGTGCGTCATGCGCATGACGCAGCTGTCCATTTGGCGGCAATAGTTGTCTCAGCCACCGCCCCGTGCGTAATTCGGTGAGCACAGCAGACCGGTAGCGGCGCGGGAAAATTACTCCCCCATCAGTTTCATTACGCTGATCAGCCGTGTCTCGGCCGAATATGCCCCGCCGTAGACGGGTTAACCGAAAAGAGCGGAATGAGGAAAAAGGGAAGCGGCGAAGAAATGACCGCATAAGGAACAGCGAAAGCTTTCATTACTTGATGGATTTTTATTTCCATATTTATAGAGGGGTAAAGGCGCTGAGCGCGGGGCCTGTAATCTGGGAGCAGCGCCGTGTGTAGTTACGCAGCCAGCGCCGCCGGCTAAGATGTATGTTATCAGTCAAGTATCAGCTAATGAACCGTACCTGCACCGCGGTCTCTCCTCCTGAATTCCTCCGCAGAGCTGCACTTGTCTTCATAATGGCGAACGGCATTCCTCCAGCGCAAGTCTTCGGCTACTCTGCTCGCGATCATGTATCCGTAGGCTGGCATAGCGAGTAGACTACACGTGTCAGGCCCGTGGAGAAACAAGTCCACAACTCTGTAAACATGGAATATAGAATACTGGTTGTTTCAGTGTTGGAAATGGATGAGGAATCATCCTTACTCCTTACAAGTAAAGAGATAGGAAAGTTTGTCTTCAGCGTTCGACAACGCAAGGGTCAACAGGGCCCGCTTAAAGTTTTCGTGTGTATGAATACACTGATGTAGAGAACTGCTTTATCAGTAATCCTGAGCAATTTCAAGATTGGTAAATGTATTGCTCCTACTCCCCTCTTCTTCCTTTCTTTCATTTCTACATTTTTCTGCTAACATAACCGTAAATACACTGAAGAGCGAAAGAAACTCGTACACCTGCCTAATATAGTGTACGGCCCCCGCGTGCTCGACGTGGCTTGGACACGACTAATGCTGCAGGGAATTGACACCATCAATCCTGCAGGGCTGTCCATAAATCCGTAAGAGTACGAGGGGGTGGAGATCTCTTCTGAAGAGCACGTTGCAAGGTATCCCAGATATGCTCAATGACAAGTTTGTTTGTGTGGCCATCCTCCGCAGCAAGCATATAAATACTTGTTTTATAAATAAAACTGTCCAGTGTAATAATAATAGAACCCAACATCTTTACACTCACTCATCCATGAACCCCTCCACAGAATATTGAAACGAAAAGTCAAAACAGCTGTTACCAAAGTTTTCAGCCACTCGCTAACAGCTAGTACACCCGCACCCCCCCCCCCCCAAAAAAAAAAAAAAACTCTCACACTCATACTCACACACACACACACACACACGGTATAAACATCATAAATAGGAGTTAGTGTCGAACATATACTTCGTTAGGTTGGCAACAAATAGGTAAACATACCAAAGAAGATGAAACACGTAATGGAGTCGCAATATTTACGCTGTGAAAAGCAGTGTACGACGAAATAGTTCCATCGAGTGACAAAAGAAGAATAGTCCACCACAAAAAAGAGTGAGAAACATGGTGAACTGTGTGTGGAAGGTGAGAACACAAAGATGTGATTATATGGTAGTGATAAAAGTGGTAGTGCGACCTCCAGACCAGATGTGAGGAAACGCAGATCAGCAAATCGTAAGTACTTACTTTTTTTAGAAAAAATCGCGAAGTGAACTGTTTGATAATCTATAACTAACAAAACTGTATCGTTATATATCCCACTGATGATGCATTAGAACAGGAGAAGGCGAAACGCGTATGGGAGAAATAAAGTAACTAACAGCAGGAAAAGGCAGTTTTATTTACAAAACAAGTATGCTCAATGACGTTCATGTCAGGGGAGTTTAGTGGGCAGCGGAAGTGTTTGAACTCAGAAGGATGTTCCTCTCTAGCAATTCTGGACGTGTGGGGTGTCGCATTGTCCTGCTGGAATTGCCCCAGTCCGTCGGAATGCACAATGGACACGAATCAGGTGATCAGACAGGATCCTTACGTACGTGTCACCTGTCAGAGTCGTATATAGACTATCAGGGGTCCAATATCACTGCAATTGTACACGCCCCACACCATTACAGAGCCTCCACCAGCTTCAACAGTCCCCTGCTGACATGCAGGGTCCATGGATTCATGAGGTTGTCTCTATACCTGTACACGTCCATCCGCTCGATACAATTTGAAATGAGACTCGTCCGACCAGGCAACATGCTTCCAGTCATCAACAGTCCAATGTCGGTGTTGACGGATCCAGGCGAGGCGTAAAGTTTTGTGTTGTGCAGTCATCAAGGGTACACGTATGGGCCTTCGGCTCCGAAAGCACATATCGATGATGTTTCGTTGAATGGTTCGCACGCTGACACTTGTTGATGGCTCAGCATTGAAATCTGCAGCAATTTGGGTAAGGATTGCATTTCTATCGCGATGAACGATTCTCTTCAGCATTCGTTGGTATCGTTCTTGCAGGATCTCTTTTCGGCCGCAGCGATGTTGGAGATTTGACATTTTACCGGATTCCTGATATTAACGGTACACACGTGAAATGGTCGTAAGGGAAAATTCCTACTTCGTCGGTATCTCGGAGATGCTGTGTCCCATCGCTAGTGCGCCGACTGTGACATCACGTTTAAATTCACCTAAATCTTGATAAACTGCCATTGTAGCAGCCGTAACCGATGTAACAACTGTACCAGTCACTTATTGTCCAGTATAGACGTTGCCGACCGCAGCACCGTATTCTGCCTGTTCACATATATCTTTATTTGAATACGCATGCCTATACCAGTTTCTTCGGCGCTTCAGTGTATTTAATATTGTATATTCACTTTCATGTTGAAAAAATCTATGGTATCTATGCAATATAATGACCTGCCTGAGAACCATAAGACGGCGGAGTCAGTTGAAACAACAATAACTATGTAAAAGTACAAAGTGTATTAGCCGGCCGGGGTGGCCGAGCGGTTCTAGACGCTACAGTCTGGAACCGCGCGACCGCTATGGTCGCAGGTTCGAATCCTACCTCGGGCATGGATGTGTGTGATGTCCTTAGTTTATTTAGGTTTAAGTAGCTTTAAGTTCTAGGGGACTGATGACCTCAGAAGTTAAGTCACGTAGTGTTCAGAGCCATTTGAACCATTTTTGAACAAACTGTTTTATATGCAGAGCATCCGCACTTGCTGAATATCATGACAAATGAAAATAATAATTAATTTTTGCTGCACCTGAAGATGCGGCTGTAAAAACTAAAGCAAAGTTTTACCAGCTGTCACAGCTGTTTTCGTTCATCATCAAGTAAACGTACTTTAAGTATGAATAAGTAGCCTAAAATCTAGAACATTTAGAGTATCGCTGATAAAGTAACATTTACACTTTGTTTCCGATTTGGATATAAAAAAATGTTAGCTTCATTTTATGACTTTTTCTACATTTACGTCTATACTCTGCGAATCACCATGACGTGTGTACTATTATCCCCAGTGTTCCATATATTTAGTTTCCTTCCCAATCCACTTACGGCTGTCAATAGGGGAGGAATTACTGCTCGTAAGGCTCTATGCGAGCTATTACTTGTCAGTCTTCTCATTCTATACGTAGCGGTCTGAAGAATATTAGTAGTCTCCGTCCTGAAAGCCGGCTCTTTGAATTTGCTAAGAAGATTTCACAAGATACCCTTTGGCAGTCAAAATTATTCAGAATTTCTGTTAACTCTAGCTAGCTGAAAACGCCTGTGAGCATTCACGCCAACTTTGTTTGTATACACTCGATGTTCCTCCTTAGTCCGAACTGCTATGGATCCCACGCTCTTGAGCAATACTCCAGTGGGGTCCTTACAAGTTTCCTGTAAGCGATTAAGTGAGCTCTTCCATAGAAATGTTTCGGTTTGGTAATCATAAATCGATATCTTCAAGTTGCTTTACAACTGCAATTGTCCCACTTGATAACGTTACATGCTGTTGCAGTAGGTATTTGTACCTGACTGACTTTAGTTATGATGTTGTGATTCATTTATGATGTGGTCAATAGTTACGATATTTTTACAATTCATAGAGTCTTAAACTTCAATTTTTCTACGTAGTTTCCAATGTCTGTAACAGGCTGATATTTTGGCAACATCTAACTGGATGCTACTATAATTAATGTTGGATAAAACTTCATTGTTGCGGCTTTCGTGATCACTTGTTGACGAATTAAGTGTTGCCTATTGTCTGAGAAGTTTCTGCCGACGTTTGTTGAATGATTTTCACGACATTTCGCCAGCACGAGGGGCTGATATTTTCAAAGGTTCAGACCCTATTTCTGATGGCGGCCGAAGCAATGAACTGTGAATCTTTGAAAGTGCCAATGCATTGTGCTGGCGAAATGTCAAAAAAATCTTTGAACAAACTTCGGCCGAATATCCCGACACAAAAGCTACCAGACGATACTTGAAAGAAAACTTCTTCGCTTGTAACTAGACAGTGAAGCTAAAACTATGGTTGTTGTATAACATAAGCAGTAACACTCTTGTTACATTTCCCCGGAATAATTAGATATTACTCCCGTGTCTGTTGATGACACTCCTTCCCCGCTAACGTGCCACGTTGTAGCTGTCGACAGTCCTTTTCGATTCAGTCAGAAACATAGTTAGATATCAACTATGAACATACTTTCTTTGACTAAAATCTGCGTGCTACTGAATTCAAAACTTTCAGAAAATCTTTGATAGCTTAATGAATCCGTTTAGTTCCGTTCGTATCATGTGTGTAGAGCGTGAGTGAGGTTCTGAATAACTGATGTTTTCGCACCTCATGCTCGTTTCCGTGGAAAACTTTATTTTCTTCCAAGTAGTTCATTATTACGTATGGCAGAGTACACTACAGAATTCTGCTACAAACTGAGGTGAGTGATGTATGACGGGTATTCTATGGGTCATTGTTGTTGCGTTTCGAGTAGATGGTGTAATTTGTTCACTTCATTAAGCCCAGGGAACAATACTCTTCTCAAAGAATTTGCCATTAATTATGGTCGATAATGGAGCTAATTCACTGGCAAATTTTGTAGAGAAACTGTTGAGCGTTAGTGATTTGAGCCACTTCTCAACATCACTATTATAAATACTATGTCACTCATTTTTGCAGTGGTACGGTGATTGAACTGTAACAACGTTCTTCAAGTTTCTATTGTGAAGGGATCCTTGGAATCAGAATTCAGCATTTCGGCAATGTGTTAGTCATTAAATATTTCGTTCCCTTATCATCTAAAAGTGTCGGGACACTAATTTTCGTGCCATTAGCTGTGCTCACATGTTACCGAAGTTCTTAGGGTCTCTCTCTGAGAGAAGTCTTATGGTAATGCATTGCGACGAAAGTTAGTGAAGATTTTGCGCATTGACCTTTGGTATTTAGGCCCGTTTCAGATAAAGGACGAAGAAATATTAGGACTTAACGTCCCATGAGCGACGAGGTCATTAAAGACGGAGCACAAGCCCGACTTGAGGAAGAATGGGGAAGGAAACCGGCCTTTCGAAGTAGCCATTCCGGCATTTGCCTTGTTGGCGATTTTAGGGAAATCATATAGATGTAGTTGGAGGGACTGGGATTTGAACTGCTTTCCTTCCGAATGAGAGTGTGTTGCCTTCCCCCTGTGCCATCTCACTCGATCCGTTTCAATTAATATCTGCTTACCTGTAGATGTATCCAGTGATAAAATTCCCAGTGAGTTTGTTCCCGCCAGCCGTTGTGGCCGAGCGGTTCTAGGCGCTTCAGCCCGGAACCGCACTGCTGTTACGGTCGCAGGTTCGAATAATGCCTCGGGAATGGATTGTGTGATGTACCTAGGATAGCTAGGTTTAAGTAGTTCTGAGTTCTAGGGGACTGATGACCTCAGAAGTTAAGTCCCATAGTGCTCAGAGCCATTTTGAACCTCGGGCATGGATTGTGTGATGTCATTAGGTTAGCTAGGTTTAAATAGTTCTAAGTCTTGGGGACTGATGACCTCAGATGTTAAGTCCAATAGTACTCAGAGCCATTTGAACCAATTCGTTCCCAGAGTTGTAAACAAACGCATTGCTTCCTCCCACATACACTGACGGAAAACAAATCGCAACAACAAAGAATAACTAACGTAGAGTAACGAAATTTTTGCAATACGTTCGTCTAGGTAACAATTTTATGTGATTACGTTGGAAGATCAGAGAGTAATGTAAGCGCCAGGTAAGCCATTTCAACGGGAAACGCTGGTACATTAATAACCTGTGTGACCGCCAAAATTCTGAATGCAAGCACGCAAATGGACACGCATTGAGTTGTACAGGTACCGAATGTCAGATTGTGGGCTAGATTTTCATGCCTCTTGCACTTGATCGGTCAATACAGGTACGATTAATGCTGTCTGTGGATGACGCTAGACTTGTCGTCCATTGATGTCCCACATGTGCTCGATTGTAGACAGATCTGGTGAACGAGCAGTTCAAGGCACCGTGACGACACTCTACACAGCATGTTGGGCTGCAACAGTGATACATGGGCGAGCGTTACCTTGTTGGAAAACACCCCCTTGAATTTTGTACATGAACGGCAGCACAAGTCGAATCACAAGACTGACGTACAAATTTGCCGTCAGGTTGCGTGAGATAACGACAAAAGTGCTCCTGCTGTCATACGAAATCGCACCGCAGAACTGACTCCTTGTGTAGGTTCAGCGCGTGTAGCACGCATGCAGGTTGGTTGCAAGCCCTCAACTGGCCTTGTTCTAATCAACACACGGCCATAACTGGCGTCGAGGCAGAACCAGCTTTCATCACAAAACACAACACACCTCCACCCTGCCCTCCAGTTAGCTCTCATTTGACACCACAGTAGTCGCAAATGGCGGTGGTTTGGGACCAGTGCTATGCACGCTACAGGGCGTCTGGTTCGGAGCTGTCCTTGAAGTAACCGATTTGTAACAGTTTGTTGTGTGACTGTGGTGCCAAATGCTGCTCAAATTGCTGCTGCAGATGCAGTACGATGCGCGAGAGCCATACGCCAACCAGGATGGTCTTCCGTCTCGGTAGTGCTATATGGCCGTCAGGGGCCCGGGCTTCTT